>NW_026114526.1:3900000-4183981 GCF_025231255.1 Drosophila biarmipes | reverse complement strand
GTTCAACCATTGTGGTCTGTTGTTTATTCTTTTTTCTTAGGCGCACATTGACGTGTGATTTCGACCCACTCCTGTGGTCAAGAGTCTCATGTTTTATCGGCAGAGCTGTCAGGTTAAAGTGTATTAATTGTTGTACTATAATTCAAGTTTGGTGGCGCTGTGTATCTACTCGGTCTACTCGGAGACCCTCCCTTTTGAATTCCGCTAACGAAGTTAATGGGGACGTTAGCAGCAAGCTGCCCATCTGGGAGTTCATGTTGTCTTTCGAAAGCTCGACAAACTCATCTTCAGCGATTTTACGCTTCAGTTTGATGTACATATCCGAAACATAATCGCTAAAAGTTTCGTTAGGCCCCTGTCTGCGATCCATTAGTTCCTTGACTTTCATGAATTCGCTCGCGGCAGTGGAAAACGACCGTCTCATTTCCTGGGTTAATGAGTAGTAGTAAATCGTAATCTTCCGCCTTGTCCTCCATCAGCTGCCAATACCATTTAGTGGCCGCACCGGTCAACATAAGATAGAACTCACGAAAGACCTGTTGGCTACTGAGGTCATACAATTCTTGCAGTCGGTCAACGCGGAACAGGAAGCTCTCAACTGTAATGCCACGTCCGCTGCCGTCGAACTTTAGGTTCCACAAGACGAAGAGTGCAACAAAACAAACTGGAGGCAATAAGGACCCCCAAGATGGGCAGTAAGACGTCCCAAGTCGGCGGTAGCACCGCCAATGTCATCAAAACAGTGGAGATCGTTGACCACCAGGATGATATACAGAATGTAAAAAAAAATAAGCCTATAAAGGGCGAAATAAGTGGCAATTAATAACGAATAACAGTAAATCGCCAACAACAATAGACAACAAAAAGCAAGTGCATGCAATTTTTTTTTAATACAAGTGAAGCAAGACCGACGACTAATGCAAGAAATTGGAGCTGCACTGACCAGCTCAACCATTGAAACCGACCTGTGCTACTGTGAAGCTCCCGTACGATGCATACATATATACATATTTATAAAGCTATAATGCTATTTTTTGTGTAACGTAGTTTTCCTGTTATGTTTTTGTGAGCCGCCATCAAGTATCGCACGTATATACATATATAAACCAATTTTAACATCTTCCAAAACCCAGGATCCAGAGCATAGAGATCTCATCACACAGGATTAAATAAAAAGGGGTAAGTGTGTCGGAGCGAAGTTTCGGTTTTTATGAATATATGTGTATATATCCGTGCAATATGATCACTACTTAAGTATTATTATAAACTTTAGAAAATGATCCATAGCTCAACGTAAGAATTCAACATTTCTTATCAAAAACATCCCTACCCATAGCGGTAGATGATTTTGAGAAATTATATAATATTGAGACTTTCCGTCTGGAATTTTCACCACTCATCCATTGTAATAGCACTCCCGTTTGGGATATTGATTGTATACAATAGTTTGAGAGTAAGAGTGTCACTCAGGGTGCGACACTTATCGATTGCAAAAATTGTTTATGTTATTGAAGGGCGGCGTCGCCTGCTCCGGATGTGGATTGATTGCATTGATTCAGCGTGGAATCGCCTACGCTGCATATTCTTATTTTTTTGGTACATAACTGAATATGTGAATATGTCACTATATATGTGTTTATATCCGTGCATTATGATCACTACTTAACGAACCTTAGAAAATGATCCACAGTTCAACGTAAGAGTTCAATATTTGTTATCAAAAACAGGCCAACACAAAGCTGTAGATGATTTAGAGAAATTATATATTGAGACCTTCCGTCTAGAATTTTCACCACTCATTCATTGCAAAAGGACTAAAAAGGCAATCATAATATCAACAGTTCCCACAGTCATTGTTTTCTCTCGTCTAGACAAGAACAGATTTTTGGGTAATGTAAATATATTCTTACTTAAGACCAAAAATTAATCCTATTATTAGCTCTACATTCCTTTTAATAAGTTTTATGTATTTTACGTTTAGACATACACAGTAATTAAATTTATCATTTCAGCGGCGAGTATTAACCTTGTAGTCAGTACCAATCTAGACTCCGAAGAGTAAAGACGTGCTATAGGCAAATCCACGCAAGTGTAATCTGCAACTATTTTCTACCAATTTTGTCAAAACAAATAAGACCTCAAAGCAAACTCGCCAACTAAAGCAAAAACAATTACTGCATCTGAACAGTTACTAAAGTGCAAGTGCATCGGGCAGCAGCCCAACAACAACAACCATGACACGACCACCAGACATAAACCAAACCACACCGCGAGAAAAAGCACCTTTCCAAACACCCAAATTCATCGTCATTAAAAGAAAAGACTACATCGCATCCTTTGAAAAAGTTAGTCCATTCATTATCAAAAAAGTTATTGACTATACATGCTGCGGGGAAGTAACGTCAGTTTCAAAAACCAAAGCAGGTACTCTTCTTGTCAAAACCAAAGACCTACTCCAAGCTCAATGGCTAATGAAACTCACCAAATTCCACGACTTTGAAGTTGAAGCATCTGAACACAAAACACTTAACTTTTCAAAAGGAGTCATCTATTCCAATGACCTCCGATACATAAACAATGAAGATATTCTCAATGAACTCAAAACGCAAAAAAAATTCGACCACACATTCCTCGACCTCTTAAATGCCGAAACTGCCTTAATCACCCCACCAAAGCCTGCAATAACGAGAAAACTTGCTCAAACTGCTCTGAAGTTCACTCCCCCGACGACGAAGACTGCACGAAGTCTAAATTCTGCATCAACTGCAAACACCTCGACAACCCTCATCATAGCCCATTGGACAATAAGTGCCCAACATTTATTAAACAAAAAGAAATAATGGCTATAAAAACAATAGAAAATGTTGACTTCAAAAGCGCATCAAAAATATACATCCAACGTCACTTCCACAAGGCCATCAAATTCTATCGCCCCAGTTCTGGATAAATTGAATACTCGTGAGATCCCGACATACGACGACATCATGGAACCTACCCCACAAACTCCAAGCGAGGACGACATCGAAATGGATACAACAGAATCTATCAGAACCAGTACAAACACTACAACCTCAGACCGCATTCTCAGAAGCTTCAACAAAGAAAAAACCAACCCTCTGGCTATACCCCTAAAGGCTAAAAGCAAAGCAGACAAATCGAAAACAGTAAATACAAACCAACTAAAACACTCGAAGTAACCCAAACAACACTGCCAAGGAACTTTATTAATTAATCACTCAAATTAGTACTAAGTAATACACCTTCTCTTTACATTTAATGCTTAAAATCATTCAATGGAACATCCATGGATATAGAAATAACTACATTGAACTCCAAACCCTGATCAAGACCTTTAACCCCCTAATTCTTGCCCTACAAGAAACACACATAACCAACTTTAACTCTCTTCCCATTCCCATTAACTACACACTCTACCAACAATGCTGCACCAACTCTTACGGGGGCGCAGCTCTACTGATACATAACTCAATATCTCAAAGACAAATCTCAATCACTCAAGACTTCGAAGCAACTGGAGTCTCAATAGATACAAAACTTAAACTAAACATAATATCAGTCTACATTTCTCCAACTAAGTCCTTTAACAGAAGTAACCTAGAAAACGTCCTCTGCTTCGACAACACACCCACTTTAGTCCTCGGAGACCACAATAGTTGGCACCCCTACTGGGGCTCTCCTAGCCCTAATACCAGAGGCAATATTATTGCCAAATTTCTAGACCGTTCAGATTACATTTTATTAAACGACAAAAGCCCCACCCACGTCTCCACTCATAACTCTTTCACACATATAGACCTATCCTTTTCTTCATCCACTATAGCCCCAGAATTTCTCTGGGAAACAATAGACGACCTCTACGGAAGTGATCACCTCCCTATCTTAATCTCAATGAACCTTAATGCCTCCCCCTCATCCTACACCTCCAAGCCCTCCTTTAACTTAAAGAAAGCAAACTGGGAAGCATACAAAAAATCTGTTCGTATCAATTCTACTGACAAGCCACCGAGCGAAAATGTCAATAAAGAAGCAGCTTTGTTAAGAAAAATTATTATCCACAGCGCGCACCAATCAATCCCCCAGAACTCTACTTTTCAATTCCCTAGAACAGTCCTGTGGTGGAATCAAAACTTATCAGTTTTGAAGAATGCCAAATCGTCTAAATGGTCAATACTAAAACGTAACATTACTACGTATAATATAATAGAATACAAAAGAGCCAACGCTAAACTAAAGAAAGCCATTAGAGAAGCCAAACGAATCTCTATTTTTAATTTCACATCCGATATTAGTCCCTTCTCATCTCCAGCAAGAACATGGTCCAACATCAGACGCCTTTGCGGCCTTTACCCCACAAAGCACATACACTGCATTAACGACCCTTCTTTCCCCACCCCCAGAACATCCCAAAGTGAAATCGCTAACTCTTTTGGACTTGCCTAGTCCAAAGAAGCCGACGACGGTAACTTTTCTCCAACTTTTCGCACTAACAAATTCCTCTTAAACCACACAAAAGACTACCAACCCTCCAAAACTGCACTAGAAATAGAAAAGGACATTTCGTTCATCGAATTTAGCAGCGCACTCAACTCCTTGAAAGGCAAAACTCCAGGATTAGATCGCATCTCATACAATACGATCAACAACTCCCCCATATCATTCAAACACAGAGTCCTTAAGCATTTCAACTCAATCCTAGATTCCTCAATCCCTCAAGCCTACAAACATAGACTTGTACTTCCCATCCTAAAACCCCAAAAACCCAAAACAGACATCAAATCGTACCGCCCGATATCCCTAAATTCATGCCTAGCCAAAACATTTGATAAGATTATCGCAAAGAGACTGTGGTGGTTTGTTTTAAATAACAACCTAATCAACAGCAATGAGATTGGATTTAGAAGGGGAAGATCTGTTATAGACAGTCTACTCTTAGTAGACCACATAGCAACAAGATCTCTTTCCCTCAAGAAGCACGTCACATTGATCTCTCTTGATTTCAACAAGGCATTTGACAAAATAGGCATCCACTCCGTAATTAACCAGCTGAAGGAATGGAAAATAGGCAAACGCATATTTAATTATGTACTTAACTTTATGACAAACAGAAAAATAATCATAAAATCCGGCAACAACCTTTCAAGCCATTTCCCACTTAACAATGGCATACCCCAGGGGTCTCCAATCTCAGTAATTCTTTTTCTCATAGCTTTCAACACTCTCTCCCATATTATCTCCTTACACAAATAAATAAAACTAACAGCATACGCCGATGATTTCCATCTTATAATCGAACACAATAAATAAAAAAACCCCACTACCAACCTCCAAACCCTGTTTACTCAAATAGACGACTGGTGTACGTACTCTGGATCAATTCTATCAAAAAAAAAATGTCAAGTCCTTCACATATGCAGAAAACATAACTGCTCTGCCAAGATCCGTACAGGCGACACAAATCTTTCCAGTACAAACTCCCTCAAAATACTAGGACTTACTATTCACAACAAATACACCTGGAACACCCATATTACAAAATTAAAAACAGAACTATCAAAAACTCTAAATATTATTAAACATCTCTCTTACCTTAAATATAACAGTAACACAACCACTCTTATCAATACTATTAAATCTATCCTCATTTCTAAAATCGATTATTGCCTGCCTTTCTACGGATATTGTCCCAAATCTAAATTAAACTGCTTAAAAACAACAATAAACGCAGCTCTAAGAGCAACCTTAGGAGCCTACCGAACCACACCAGTAAACAACTTACTACTAGAAACTAAAACAAACACATTAGAACAAAAACGAAACTTCCTTACAGCCAAATTAAGTAAAAATATCCTTTTCGCCCACGGCACCCATATAACTAAACTAATAAAGCCACATAAAAGAAAATACAGATACCCTAGTACCATAGACAGAATAATCCCCGCTTCTCCTATCCGAATCAGTAACTGTAAAAAATTTAATATGACTACCATACATAAAGCTATCGACACCAGTCTGTCATCTCATAATAAACAAAATACCCCTGCAACAACTTACCAACAACTTTTCAGGTCCTTACAATCCTCATACCCACAACAAAAATTTGTATATACTGACGGTTCTAAGGCTGATGGTATATCTGGATTCAGTATTACTGATGAAAATAACCTTTTAAAATCCGGTCTACTACCAATGTACTCTTCCTCCTATACAAGCGAGATCATTGCCATCCTAGAAGCCACAAAACTTTGTCAAGGAAAGTCTGGAAAACACGCAGTCTGCACCGACTCCCTCTCCTCCCTTAACTCGATTAAAACCCTTAATAAACACTCCTACTACATTACATTAATAAGAAACATCATAACCAAATCTTCCCAAAAATAAGACTTATTTGGATTCGTAGCCACATAGGAATAAAAGGCAACGAAACTGCTGACTCATTTGCCAAACTTGGCCTTCAATCCCCCCTTACATACACCCCTAACTACAATTTTACTGACATCGCTCGCCACCTAAAACAATGCTTAGATAATGAACTGATAAAAACCTTGGAAACAGCATCTCCTTGGTACCAACTTGTAAAATCCCTAACATTCCCACACAAACACGAAATAAATAGAAGACAACAAATTATTATTAACAGAATACGACTTGGACACACCAAGTTCACCAATGCGCATTACATTTATAAAAACCTTTCCTCTATCTGCCCCCTGTGCAACATCAGCCCAATAAGCCTAACCCATATTATTACCTCATGCCCCGCCCTTACTCTCCAAAGAACTGCATCGTTCAACTCCCAAAACCCTTTCCACATTATATCAAATCCTACTTTAATCAATACCCAGAAAATCTTACTCTTTCTTAATAATTCGAAAATATTATATAAGATATAATAAATTGTAAAATATTATCATCACTATTAAATTACCATAAGCGAGCTTAAGGCCTTTTGTTGCTATAGCTCTAGAATAAACCTACTGTTAGCTTAAAGTTTTAACTACATATAAGTTAGCATTAGATAATAATAATAATAATAATAATCAACCCTGTAGTTATATATACATTTTCAAGAGCCCTCTGAGCGACGTTTGCAGTCGTGAATGGTCAGCTTTACCCGAATACTCCGGCTAAAATGGTGCCTGAACATCAGACGCCTCTCCCTCGGCCCAAGTCCTTTTCAGGACTCAGGGACTAATATGCCGACGTAACAGAATTGGCGCCCAATGTGGGGATTTCATATTCCTTAAGGGATTTTATCATGGTCAACCATCTGACCTGAGTATGGCATAGCTTCCATCCTTATTTGCCATGAGTAATTTGACTGTTTGATAGAGCAGGGGGAATTAAGTTTTTTTAATGTGCACATGCTTACCTAATTGTTTTTAATCTCAAACATTTAACTTTAAAGTCCCAAACTTCTGTGACTGTCAGTGTTGAGCGGCCACTCAACCAGCACTTTGTCTCAGAATAGAGGTCTGACTTTGAAATATTTTAACTATAAAAAAAAGATTCCCTGTTTTGTGCATGGTCAAGTTACCGGAACTTCCATTAATCAAATTATAAGTTATCCTTTTTATAATACGACACCTACAGTATGTGCTGACAGACTATTTGTTGAAGAGAACGTAAATATAATTTAGATGATTTAGATGATTTAGCCAGGTCGTTTAATAGGGTCGAGTCCAGAATAGCAGGAGCGCAAACATTACGGTAACGCATTTAGCACTTGCGGTGCGGTTGTACTGTTCATTTGTCGATCCAAGAAAGATGGGGGACGGGTGAACTGACAGGGAACGTAAACCCGACTCCCTACAACGTACTAGACGGTTGTCCGGTCGTTTGCTTGGTTCGAGTCCTTACTGTTTCCCTTGACATATTTGGGCGGGGGACGATCTTTAATTTCTCTGGCCGACGCCCTAGAACGTATTAGGCTAGTTTGTCAGGTCGTTTGCTTGGTTCGAGTCCAGAGAAATAGGAAGGCGGTTGTGAAGCCCGAGAATGATCGCTCAAACAACCGGATTTCCGACGACTGGTGGGAGGGGATATTGGACAGATTCCTGGCCTAGATACAGACCGTTTTCGTGTGGAACTTTTGCGCTGACTAAAAAAGGAAAGTAAGGGCATGTTAGCTTAGCGGTACCCAGTTGTGTAGAAGCGGGTGACACCCCTAGTTAGGGATACTTGTTGTGTTATGTTTTTGGGGCTTAAATATCGGACGGTTCTTGACCGAAGAGACACTTGCGGAGCAGAGAGCAGCACCCCTCAGTATATACACATTATTATAGTCGACTTATTCAGCGTTTACGTCGCTGACCGCGTGTTTGGAAAAGAGGCGCGTCATCCGGTTATACCAAACGTAAAGTGAAAAGTGAGTACTCCTTAGCCAGCACAAGTGACAAGCTATAGAAAAAAAAAAGAGCGAAGGCTTTAAAAGAAGGTCCAACTGTATAAATGAAGGGGACCAAAAAGAAGGTCTTGTTCCAACCCAGCACCGAAAGAGTGACCCACGCAACGACGCGCGGAGAAAACCACCAACCCCGGAGTGCGAGTGCGCCAAGGCTAGGAGAATCACCTGAAAGAGAGCCTTAGGAGCTCGCCCAGAATCAGCCAGCACAGGTACCCACCCTGTACGAAGAAAACAATCTGAACCAAGCCACAGGAATGAAAGGAAGGCGCCTGTGGAGAGAATTTACCCCTCGGACCTCCTAGAGGGAGCTCAAGTATGCTTCCCCAATATCAGAGAC
Organism: Drosophila biarmipes; assembly: GCF_025231255.1. Lineage (NCBI taxonomy): Eukaryota > Metazoa > Arthropoda > Insecta > Diptera > Drosophilidae > Drosophila > Drosophila biarmipes. The sequence continues at coordinate 4,175,219 of NW_026114526.1, read as the reverse complement.
ACGAGGACGACAGCTTAGAAGCTGCCGAGGTGACGCATGACATGCTTAATAGTCAGATACACCGTTTAAGAACACCCAGGCGAACGGATACTCCGTCCCACAGACAATTCCGACCAGACGAGAAGGAGACGAGCCACCAATTGCATCCAGAGATCAATAGGAACGCATTATGTCAGGGCCCGAGATAAAGAGATGTCAGACTAGACAGATGGAACCTAAGGTTCGTCGGGAGCGGACGCGGCATGGCAGTTGAGAGCATCCTGTTCCGCGTGGACCGACTGCAAGAATTGTATGACCTCAGTCGCCAACAAGAAATGAGACGGGCGTTTTCTACTACTGCGAGCGACCTCATGAAAGTCAAGGAACTAATGGGTCGTAGACAGGAACCGCACGAAACTTTTAGCGATTATGTTTCGGATATGCACAACTTGCATTTTAAGCTCAAGCACAAAATCGCTGAGGAAGAATTTGTCTAGCTTTTGAAGGACAATATGAACTCCCAAATAGGGGGACTGCTGTTAACATCCCCGATAATCTCATTGGCGGAGCTCAAAAGAAAAGGTCTCCGAGTTGATCGCTGGCTAAAGAGCACCGGGAGAAACATGCGCAGCCGAGCCGCGGTCAACGAGACCGAGAAGAATTTCCTACCTTGGAGGATCTGCCGGACGCGGTCACAGTGGAAGAGTTTAACCGGCAGCGAAAAGAACCTAGAGGGCGTTGTGGGGATGGACAAGAACGCTCAGGTCCACTACACGCCCTAGTGTGCTATACGTGTGGTAAAGGGGCGTGGTTCTACAGGAAGCGACCTTCAAGGGAAGGATCCTGCCCGAGCAAATTCCATGATGCCACTTGCAGGTTCTGTGAAGACATAAGGAAGGATACCGACGGCCACCTAGCGGCTTTTGCGCGGAGTCCGTCGGGCAAAACCGAGATAGCCGGGCGCTCAAAGACCAATCCTTTCCGGTGAAAGCAACAAAACAAAAACAAATCTCCCCTCATAAGAGCCTAGAACAACGAGAAAGGGAGTACGAACTCGCTCACGAACGTATCTTCACCGGCTCGGAAGATGCCAATAACGAGAAACGAACAGCGCGAAAAATACTAAAGTTATATGATGTCGGAGCAGACTATCGCCGGCTCAAACAAAAGGTAGTGGACACAGAAGTGAGCATGCAAAACGACAACCGTTTCTTTGCTAAACTAAAGGTCGATGGAGAAGAAATACTCGCGTTACTAGACACAGGCTCTAGTGCGAACTGTATTGGCAGAGGAGAGTGTGCTTTCTTGAAAAACAGGTCGAGGCCAATAAGAAAGCTAAATGAAGAGTGTGTACGCACAGCTAGCGGTGGCGAGACCCAAGTAATCGGAGCAAAAAAGTTACCGGTAGAATGGGAGGGGGAAACCAAGGACCTAGAGTTTTTGATAGTGCCATTTCTGTTTTATTTCGGAATTAATTTCTGGAATACATTCGGCCTCACTTTCCTCGGTAAAGATAGGCGCGAGGTTGCCACCGTTGAAACATCCCCAGAGATTGACCTTATGACAGGAGACCTGGATATGAACGACACGCCCAAGCACGAGACGGCTTATACCCCGCATCAGCTAACTCCAGAAAAACATTCAAAGTTGCAGCAAGTGATAGACACATATCCCTCATGCCTGGAAAAGGGATTAGGAAAGACTAGTCTAGAGCAGCATGTAATAGCGACATTACCCAATATCCCCAGCTAAACAAAGCTGGTTTATGCCGAGCTAGACCGCATGCTAGGTCGTGGCCTGATTGAGGAGAGCAACAGTAGCTGGAGTTCCCCAGTGACTCTGGTGCAAAAGGGCCAGAAAAAAATTCGCGGACGATCAAAGATGCATACTCACTACCGCATATTGAGGGTCTGTTAAGTCGACTACAGGAAACGTACTACATTTCTGCCATTGATTTAAAAGACGCCTTTTAGCAAATACCTCTTGAGGCCAAAAGTAGAGAGAAAACCGCATTCACAGTACCACTGTATCAGTTTACAGTCATGCCGTTTGGCCTGTGCAATGCCACCCAGAGAATGTGCCGACTAATGGATAAAGTTATTCCAGCGGTGCTGCGCGAAAACATATTTGTATATTTGGATGATTTGCTGGTTTGTTCACCTACATTTGAAGCTCACCTAGATATGTTGAGCCAGGTCAGCGCGTGCGTACAGCGAGCAAAGCTAACCATTAATGTAGACAAAAGCAAATTTTGCAACAGCTACTGACATAGCAAAAATACAATTATTACAGGAATTTCCTCAGCCTAGCTCCACCAAACAGATGCGAAGGGTCCTGGGTATGACTGCCTGGTACAGGAAGTTTATTCAAAAATACGCCCAAACAGCGGCTTCGCTTCACGAGTGCTTGAAGAAAGACCGAGTGAAGACATTTGAGATGTCGCAAGAAGGCGTTTGAACTGTTGAAAACCAGCATGGCCTCAGCGCTTGTACTTGTCACCCCAGACTTCAAGAATCCATTTACCATCCAATGTGATGCATTCACCACGGAGGAGTAGGAGGAGTTTTGTTCCAATCCGATGACTCAGGCGGGGAACACCCGATTGCCTATATGTCAGCCAAGTTGAACAACGCAAAGCTGAACTACAGAAAAACCGAGTTGGAATGTTACGCCGCTATTCTCAGCATTACCAGATTCCGTGCATACATAGAAGGGATGCCCTTCAAAGTAATCACCGATCACGCTAGTCTAAAATGGCTGATGGGTCAGAAAGACTTATCAGGCAGACTCGCACGATGAAGTTTGAAGCTGCAAGCGTTTGACTTCACCATAGAACACTGAAAAGGAGCACTAAATGTAGTCCCCGATGCACTCTCACGAGCTCATATGAACGAGCTACAGAAGACTGGTGTGGAAGAGCTGGACCTGCACATCAATTCGGATTCGACAGCGTTCCAATCAAACTGGTGCAGGCGGTAGAACAACAGTTAGGTAAAAATCCAGACCTTCAAACATCGGAAGGCTATGTCTACAAACGGATGAAAGCCGAGCATGGAAGCTCTGGGTTCCCACCGAGCTACGACCCGATTTGGTCTGGAGGGCACACCATGCTATAACTGCGGGGCATGGGGGGTTGCACAAGTCACTAACCAAACTGAGACAGTTCTACTACTGGCCAGGGATGGCTGTAGATGTCCAAAAGAAAGAGTGCGAGGTTTGTAAAATCACCAAAGCTGCCAACAATAGTGACCGACCACTCATGGGAGAACAGCGTATCACGGAAAGGGCTGGTCAGAGATTGTTTATCGACTTTATGGGACCATACCCAAGGACCAAAGCCGGGAACTCTGAGATTTTGGTATGCCTAGACCACTTTTCAAAGTTTGTCTGGCTACAGCCGATGAGATATGCAGTAGCTACAGAAGTCGTTAAATTCCTCGAGACAAAAATCTTCCACCAGTACGGGGTCCCTGAGTTCATACACTCTGACAACGGCAAACAGTTTGTGTCCCAAATATTTGGGGAGCTAATGACCCGCTATGGTATTCTACACGTAAAAACTGGCCTTTACTCCCCACGAGCGAACGCGGCTGAGAGAGTAAACCGATCGGTACTTCAAATTTTACGAGCAACAATTGCGACGGATCAGCAGAATTGGGATACCCAGTTAAGTCAAATAGAGTGTAGTCTTAGGAAAGACGAGTCAACTGGCATGGAATCTTATTACGCCATGTTCGAAACGCGTATGACTAGCCATGGTACGGCCTATCCAGTGTTACGGAAGCTAGGTGGTATACCGGCCGGAGACTGCCAGATAAACCTCCCAGACAAGATGGAACTCATACGCCAAAAAGTGACCCAGGAACTCAACCGAACTCATGAACGCGCGACAAGGGCATATAACATCCGCAGCAAGATAGTAGAATTTTAATAAAGCTGTCGGATAAAATGCCAAGCTTGGCCCAAACCGAATTCGTTGTGTTGTACTCCAACGTAAGGGCAAAGCGCTATATAAGCTCGGCAATGCAGCGGGGAAAAGTATCGGAGTTTTTCATGCCAAAGACCTGTATGTCGCTTGAAACACATGGGTGTAACTGGACGACACAAACAAAGCGATAAGCCCAGAACTGCAGGATTGCAGAAAAGAGTAGGAGCTCCCGATCACATGATGAATTGAACACGTCATCGGACTAACCAGCTGCTGCTATAAAAACCCCAAGCAAATACTGAAATAGTACCAGATACGATGCAAGCGATCCGCCATCAAGCCATCCACGCCGCCTGTCGGCTCCGTAAGCTGCAGGTGCGGTGCGAAGATGAAACGTCTTATCTGACGCTCTTGATCGAGAACAAACAAAAATATATATAATTAAATTCTTGCACCATAAGTTTAAGTTAAAAACAAACTTTATTTAATTTTTTATTCTTAAACTGGTTACAATTTTTATATTTGAAGAACACCGACTTGCTATTGACAAATCTCAAACTGAACTCGCTTCCTAACTCCTACTTTATTGATGATCATACCTCGGTTTTGAGCTTTAAAGCTTTTTGTGAGTGGCTTTTGTTGCTATTGAGTGACTCTCTAACTTTGGACTTTATACTCCAGACTTGGGTCCCGAAATCTGAGTATCCTGAATTGTGGGAACGTGCCGATAGTCTGAACAGCGGCTCGTTCTAATTGTTTAGTCTACAAGCTGGGTTTTTGTTTCATGGTAATTTTCCTGTGGCTTGTTTATAGCTTGGTAATTTTCCATTAGCCTGTTTACAATTAAATTTGGACTTGATTATTATTTCTTAAAGGATGTCTCGAGGGTAACTGTGTATATGTGTGGGTATGTAGGCATGTGCATCGGAGTACGTTGAACTATGGATTTGTCAATTTATATATATATACAATAATAATAATAATGGGAATATTCTCCACAATACAGCTGCGGAGCCGCGTTCAAAGAAAACCATGATAGAGGCACCCACAGCTGATACCATATTTTCTTCTATTTTTTGTAGTATTTAATTATTTTTGAATGTTTGTTTAGTTTTCTTCCCCTTCTCCCTTTTCAGGTATGCATATGTATGCATGTATGTTTCCGTGTGAGGCCGGAAAGCTTTTATTTTTCAGCAACAAATACTATAGTAATGCCAATAATACCCTGCCATAATACACAGATTATATAATAAGCCCGACTAGCTCTTCTAAGGCGTGGGTCGAAGCCACACGTCACTGGGCGCCTGAAAAAGGGAAAAAAATAAATAAATAAAAAAAAGAGGAAACAACAAAACCAAAGACAATGGTCGTACGCAGATTCCTTACGAAGTCATTCCATGCGTTCCGCATCGATCACTTTACGTACGCCCTCCGTGTAAAGAAGATTCCATATAGAAACAAACAATAAATATTGAGACAGAGGGAGAGGTACATGTGAACAGCCGCACTCAGGCTAGCAAAGGCAGAAGAAATCGCAATTCGGCAAATTTCGGGTGTCAGGTGACCAGAACAACGACCACGATCGACCTACTGGTAACCGTACTCCGGCAGGTGGCCAAATACGACAACCGGTCAATTACCTCTCAGATAAGGGGAAATAGTGAAACTTTATCCAAAGGTAGGAACACCTAATTAATTCATCCAATACGGGAGGGCTAGCGAAAGCTCTATTTAGGTATAAAAGACGTCAGCCCAAATGTAGAAAGCAGACAGAATTTGTTCTGATCTCCGCTGGCTCCGATCAAGGGGTACTGGAAGAAAACTAGTGTTTCTAAAGAGACCTAAATCTTTTCCTGGAGGACACCCTTATCCTGAAGGAAGACCACATCCCAACCCTGAAGGAAGAAGAGTGCAACAAAACAAACTGGAGGCAATAAGGACCCCCCAAGATGGGCAGTAAGTCTAAAGTCGACGGCAGCACTGCCAATGTCATCAACACATTGGAGATCGTTGACCACAAGGATGATAAACAGGATGTAAACAAAACCATGAAGCTCATAGTTGGTCTACTCCTGATAATAGTGCTCCTTAAGGTCGTCAAGATGTACAGACGTTCCATTCAGCGACGCCGCGACCAGCACCACGCCCAGGAGAAAGTAGTGACACACATCGGAGCCTAAGAAGGAAAAAGCAGTCGAGGCAAAAGTGTTCATATAGAAACAAAAAGAAAAAAAAAACAATATGCCTATAAAGGGCGAAATAAGTGGCAATTAATAACGAATAACAGTAAATCGCCAACAACAATAGACAACAAAAAGCAAGTGCATGCAATTTTTTTTTAATACAAGTGAAGCAAGACCGACGACTAATGCAAGAAATTTGAGCTGCACTGACCAGCTCAACCATTGAAGCCGACCTGTGCTACTGTGGAGTTCCCGTACGATGCATACAAATATACATATTTATACAGCTAAAGTCCTATTTTTTTGTGTGACGTAGTTTTCGTATTATGTTTTTGTGAGCCGCCATCAAGTATCGCACGTATATACATATATAAACCAAGTTTAACATCTTCCAAAACCTTGGATCCAGAGCGTTGAGATCTCATCGCACAAGATTAAATAAAAAGGGGTAAGTGTGTCGGGGCGAAGTTTCGGTTTTTATGAATATATGTGTATATATCCGTTCAATATGAACACTACTCAACTATTAGAACTAACTTTAGAAAATGATCCACAGTTATATATTGAGACCTTCCGTCTGGAATTTTCACCACTCATCCATTGTAATAGGACTCAAAAAGCTGATGGGGGTACTTTTTAAGTCATTCAATAGCATGAAAAGTTTTCTATTTGTTAAGTCTGATTTTAAGGTTATATCAAAAAACAAGGAAGAGCGCTATAGCCGTAATCGTAACTCAGCTTAAGGGAGCAAAAGGACAATGAATGGGCGTGGTACTTTTTTTTGGTGGGCCGATAGTTATTGATGAGACAAATACATTTCGGTTAAAATTAGGTTTATATCATAAAATTGTGGGCGTTTGAGTGGGCGTGGCACCCCGCTGAAACAAAATTGCGCTGCGCAAGAAGCCCAGGAATCTGCATGCCAAGTATAAATATTCTAGCTCTTATAGTTTCCGAGATCTCAGCGTTCATACGGACGAACGGACAGACGGAATGCCTGTTACATACTTAAATATAAATATAAGCAAATCTCAACGCGTTTTAATAAGGGCAATTTGAAAAAATTTCGCAATATTCGTAATATATTTCAGTTGGGTAGACGAAAAAACTGCATGGACTTGAACCAATGCAGCAATTATGGGTTGCAAAGATTTTTTATTTTTAAAGTTATCATCTTAAAGGTGCGATTAAAGATCTCCCACGCTGCTTTTGAAGATGATTAAATCGTCCCGTGAGTCCTGAATGGTATACTTTAACTTCAAGTTCCCTGAAGATCCTCTTTTTCCTGTCTTAATAGGGATAAGAACGGAGTGAATGACGTGGAAGATTACAATGTCTTTGGTATCTGTGAAAAAATATCATTTTTATACCCTTGCAGAAGAATCATTATGAACGATCAGATTGGTGGGAAAATAATATGAAGCGTATTATAGCTTTAAGGGCTTTTTGACATATTATCTTGTAATATTGGGAATATAATTTTTTAAATTTTTAAGATTTTCAAATGCATTTTAATAAAAACCGGACTACTCTAACATATAGATATAAAAAAAATGGTCTGAAAAAAAGAAATAAATAATTTTTTTTAATATCATTAAAGTCAGCAACAAGCCTTCAAAATTACACGTGGTGTTCCTAAAGTTGATAACTGCACCGGTATACAAACTTCGGCTTGCCAAAGTTAACTTCCTTTCTTGTTTTATAATAAAAAGCATGCAAATATTTGATTTTGTTAAAATTTCTATTTCATTTTTGTTTTTGTATGCGTTCTATTCTTTAAAAGTTGAAAAATGTATTAAATAATTTTGTAAATAGTATTTGTTAATCATACCTGCTTAGAAAATTTGAAAACTGTGCTTAATTACTCAATACTTTAATAGCACTACGTTAGTTTATCATTCCGTTAAAACCGTAAGAAGTGGAAAACAACTGAAAAAATAAGGGCATGTGCTTGTACTGTGTAATTACTTTTTCGAACCCTTTTCACCACGCCACCTTCCCGGAACCCGAAGTTAGTTGAAAACCTATAAAATATTTTAAAAAGGAACGTACTATAAACTTAGATTAAGGAACCTGACTTTATTATTTCCAAAAAATATCACTTTTATTAATAATTTATAATTCAAACATCCTGTACCACGTCTTCTTCTTCTTTTGGTTCCCTTCTTAAAACATAACGGAGGGACGCACAAAACAGGACCGGCAGATTATAAGATCTCCGAAGATTTCATCAGAAAACAAGAAAAGAAGTTAACTTCGGTAAGCCGAAGTTTGTATACCCTTGCAGTTATAAGAAATAATCAACTTTAGTAACACCATGTGAAATTTTTAAGGATTGCTGCTGGCTTCAGTGATATTGAAAAAAAAATGATTTCATTATTTTTTTTGACAGATATATTTTAGAGTCATCTGATTAAAATTAATTTTAATGCACAATTATTAAAAATAATTAAAAATATATAAAAATTGTATTAATTTTAATGCGAAAATCTTGGCAGCTATATGATATAGACGTCCGATTTTGGCAAAATTTAATTCGAAATTCAAAACCAATAAAAAAATGTTATTTCCAAGCGTAGGAGGTTATACGTAGGAGGTTATATGAAAACTTCTGAATGAAATCATTATTCCCTCTGCAAGGGTATAAAAAAAACAAGAAAATTATTTGCCCTCTCATTAAATAATATGCCGATTCCCGAAGTCAACGATGTAACGTATCTCCGCGTTCATCTTGACAGACGACTTACCTGGAGAAGACACATCGAATGCAAGCAAGTACATCTAAAACGGAAAGCCAGCATCTTTCACTGGATTCTTAAAGCTCCAGCAACATAGACCTTATACAGCGGGCTTAATCGAAAACCTGCGAACTGTCACTGGGGCATGATGGTACTTTCGCAACCAAAACTTCCACAGGGAATTGTCTTTCTTACCGTAAAAGGTGAAATAGACAAACAAAAAACGTGATACAATAAAAAACTCTCTTTGCACGCCAATCGCCTTGCAAAAGGCTTGCCATGGGTTTCAAGCCGATCGCGCCTACAACGCAACGACCCGCCAAGCCAACAATTTCTATCGGGCCCCCTTAAGCACAATACCAACCATATGACTGTTAGTTATGTTTTGATACACTTATTGTTAGTATCCAAAGGGAGAAAATTCTATAAATAAATAGCAAAGAATTAAACAAAATATATATGATATATGGCCGCTGACAGTTTTAAGGACTCAGGAAAATTAGTTGAAAAAAAGAATGGGTGTCCTTGTGAACCCCTTAATATCGACTTTGACAAGTTTCTTTCCACTGGCGTACACAGTTTCTTCTATATTAGGGTCTGGTTACAAAAATATTGTCTCACATTAAGGCCAATTGCAAAGCTAAGTAATGTACCAAAAATGTTTAAACGAATTGAAGCTAAGCAGCTAACTTTTCTTGCTGGTCAGATCATCGTTCCTAACCAACATGGTTTTATGCCTGCATCCATTCGTTTATCAGACATCATAAAGTTGATGTAATACTTGTGTACTTCAACAAAGCATTTGACCTTATTGCTTTATTAGAAAAACTGTAGATCTTGGGACTTCATTTACCATTACTAAATTGGTTCAAATCTTATTGAAATGACCGGACTTATAGAGCAAAGCGCAGTGTTGTTTTCTACGTTAGGAACAGCAAACGATTAATTAATGTCATTTCCATTAGTTCCCAATTCCTTTCTAAAGAAATGAATCCCTGGACCTACGATACTAGGTCCAAATTTCATTGAACACATACCCGTAAAATACATATTTCCAAGACATACGACATGTATGACCTTTTAGAACGAAATTCCACGCAATTTTAAGATCCGTACACGAAACTAAGCCTATTTTTAGCGTTTTTAAGGTGCAAAGTCCGATTTGAACTATACACATCAATCGGATTGAGCGTGTTAAAAAAATACTAGCTTTTGCCCTTCTTTTTAATACTTAAATAAACATTGCGAAATTTCGTTTTGTGCACCATTCTTACCTACTTGATCGAACAACTAGATAGAACAACTAGCGCATTATTTTTCCTATGTGTGAAATTCAATACTCCAAAATAGAATGCCCTGCATTGCTGAGCGCAATAAGTTTTTCCAATCTATGCTTTTAAAGAGCCTCTATGAGGTGCCTTGTACTACTGAAACAAACATTAAAAACGATAGAATTTATTGCTTCGGAGGTACTTGGGAAGCAGGTGTTAAATGTTTACAATATCATTTAAAGAAATATTTGGCTATGCAATAACAACGGAAACCTTAACCATAAAACTAGGTGTGCTACCTGAGTACTCTTCAGTGTATGCAGCAGAAGCTACAGCAATCCCTGACGCAATTGAGTTAGGACTAAAAAGTAGAGGGAAAACCTGCATTTGCACTGATTCCCTATCAGTTGTGCAAAGCATAAAAAATACAGAAAACTCAACATATCCTTTCTGCAAAATTCGAAATCTTGTAATAAACTGTAACGAACTGTTTTGTTTGCTTTCTGCTCGCTGCGGTATTTGTGCACTAGCTCAGTAGATTGTGTGTGTTCGTCCCAACAAATTTATATAAACGTGACCGCCCAGTAGTTCAGTGAGAAAGCACAGAATTCACGGGTTCGTAGTGGATTTCTTGCGGGTATAACTGCAGTCGGCTTTATAATTTGCTGGTCTCACTGTCTCCGACGATATGGGTTGTCTCGATGTTTGCTCGCCTCGTTGACGCGGTGTTCCAATTTTGTCGCTCCCTGAAGATCCTTGACCGCTACTTGCTCCTGATGCGTTTGGCTCGGTGACTGCTCGGCCACGATTCAGACTCGCTATGGGGTCAGCCGTACGGGCTTAGGAAAGCGTCACCGTTCTCAGACTAGGGTGAACAGACTGACGAGCTATCCAGGATCACTCCTCTCGACACCCGATCGCCTGTCCCTTGCTCTGTCCCGGATGGTCCCACGGGGCTTCCGCTCAGATTGTGCGGGCTCGATTCTCCTTGCGTGGCTGTTGCGGTGTGGCGTCCTGCTTGCTGGTGGTCTGTGCTGGCGTCGTGGGCATACGCCGATCTGGGACATCTATCCCTTCTGGCTCGTTACTTTTGGGATTCTGTCGTGCCGCTCCGGGTCTTCTCTCCCTTCTGGCTCGCTACTCTCGAGGCTCTGTTGCGCCGCTCCGGGACTTCTCTCCCTGCAGGCTGATCGCGCCAGGACCTGCTGAACTCCACTTGGACTGGGCACACGCCATGATTCACCAAAGCAGTGCTTGGAGCGAGGTACACTGGGGCTCGACAGGCTTACCCCCGAGCTCACGATTTCAAGTCGCCGGCCTTCACTGCTCTAAGTCTGGTAGACCCTCTAGGCGTAACGCCAGAACTTCTTTGGCAGGAATGAACAGACCGCCTTGACTTAGCCGTGTGAAGCTTCCTTAGACCTCAGCCACCTGTGTCTCAGTTCGGAGATTCCTTGTGATCCCAATCTCGAACGTCTCGACGTGACAATCATGCTCCTTGTAGACTCCCACGGCGTTACTTCCGACGACTCGCCTTCTTGTGGCTCCCTCGTAGCTTGCTTGGTTGGTATTCGTTCAAATACTTCTCTTGACTGATTGTGCTCGACTGACTGTAATCGGCTGACTGATCTCGACTGATTGATCTCCACTGACTGACTGATGCCGCTGCCAGCTCCCTGCGGGCTTATATATGGCCTCCAGGAACCGTTATTCCCCTTTTGCGCACGGCCTGCCGAAACTCTCCACACCGGGTCCAAAGTCCATGGCTCCTGTTTGACCCTCTTGTCCTTGACGCACTGCTTCCCGCCGTTCAGCCTGAAGCTGCCGTCCCGCTGATTCCGGTGATGCATATGGCATGCTTGTGTGCCGCACCACTGTCGAGATGTGGCACCTTCTCTCTCGGTCCAAAGTTCACGGCCGCGTCTAAAGTCCGGCGGCGTCCCGTTACTCCCACACGGCACTCTCGCTCCGCCCGCCAAGTCTCCGCTCTCTTTTCCTTTTCCTTCCTCTCTCTTCCTTATTCTCTTCCTTATTACTCTTCCTTATTCAACTCCTCACAAAACAACTTTCCTAAGATAAAACTTCTTTGGGTACCAAGCCATGTAAAGATAGCTGGGAACGAATTTGACGTTGAAGATGCTAAAGCAGCTACAATCTCCCCCCTAATAGCTTCCACAAACATAAATAAATTAGAAAGGAATATATACTTAAAATCAACACTGCTCAATATTGCTCCTCACCTGATTAATAAAACATCTACATGGTATCAAACAACGAATGTCAACAAAAAACCCTCTCTTTAATAAACTATCCAAAATTGAAGAAACCAAACTTATACGGTTACGTCTTGGGCACACTAGACTGACCCATGCTAATAACTTTGCTCAACCGCCATCAAACCAATGCAAATTTTGCAATTGCACGGACATATCAATTAGGCATATCTTGAATGAATGCCCATCCTTCCACAATATCAGACCCAAAACCCCAAAACTTCGATCTCAATCCTCTCATAACTAATCCTAGCCCTTAAAATTTACTTATCCTTCTTACATTTCTAAAAAAGGCCAACATTATAAATGTATTATAAGACTACAAAAACAAAATGTAAAACTAATTTCTTATTTTAAGTTTAAGATTAAGAATTCTATGTTTTCTAATTATGTGTATTTTCTAATTATATGTATCACTTTAAGTCAGTGCAGCAAAATAATTCTGGGAATGACCGTTCTTGTGAAATACAACCACTTAAACCAAATATGGTTTCAAACTTTATGTACAAAAGTGTAATGTTTCTATAACTTATTGGGTAGAGCATGAAATGCAGAGTAGTTGGTTGTTTAAGGTTTCTTTTAATTATTAATTCTTATATCTGAACAATTTTAGATACTTAATTTGCCAATGCAAAGTAATTCGGAGTGTTCCTGATGATAAAATTTTGATGCTCATCATAATACTCAATATAAAGGTGAAGAAATATTATCATTATCGTCTGTAGGAGATTTAAGACATCTCTCAAATTTAAGGACTTGTATTCTTATCATATGTTCGGATATGATTCTTTAGAAATCGGATTAATAATTGTAATAATCATGGAAATATATGCCATTAGAAAATGTTCCTTAAGAATTGCAAGCCATTGCTTTTGCCGGATCGTTCAAGATATTTAAAAAAATAAGTTTAAATATGTTTAGGTATTTTTTTCCATATTAGGGTTAATAAAGCCAGCGGTATGACTAGAATAGTTCATGTTAGCTACTTAAAAGATACTTAATAAAAAAACAAGAAAAGAAGTTAACTTCGGCAAGCCGAAGTTTGTATACCCTTGCAGTTATAAGAAATAATCAACTTTAGTAACACCATGTGATATTTTTAAGAATTCTTGCTGACTTCAGTGATATTAAAAAACATTTTTTTTACATCTATATGTTAGAATAGTCAGATTTTTATTAAATTGAATTCAAAATTCTTAAAAATATAAAAAATTATATAGTTTATAATTTGTTTTATATTATTTTCGCACCAATTTTCCGATCGTTCTATACTATAGTCTTCCGATTTTGATATAATTGAATTCGAAATTCAGAACTAATTAAAAATTGTTATTTCCAAGCTTAAAAGGTTATATGTTAAAAAACACCGAAAATATAGTTTTTTCATATTATTTTACTACAAAATTTCAAAACTAACTAATTAAAAAATCTTATTTTCAATGTTAAAACTCCTATGGGAGCTTTAGTTGTCCGATCCTGGTTCCGACTTATATACTACCTTAAATAAAAAGAAAACTTTTGGGATCATCATCCCGATAGCTTTTAAACTGAGGGACTAGTTTGCGCAGAAACGGACTTCTGACTGAAATCATTATACCCTCTGCAAGGGTATAAAAAAGACATCGATTGTGAAGAGAATTTACTCGTAGATTAAGAGGGTATACTAGATTCGTCGGAAGGAATGTAACAGGTAGAAAGAAGCGTTTCCGACCCCATAAAGTATATATATTCTTGATCAAGATCATTAGCCGAGTCGATCTAGCCATGTCCGTCTGTCCGTATGAACGCTGAGATCGCGGAAACTATAAAAGCTAGAACAGGCAGACTTGGCATGTAGATTCCTGGGGTTCCTGCGCATCTTTTGTTTCAGCGAGGTACCACGCCCACTTTAACGCCCACAATAATCGAAAATCATCAGCGCCTACAGTTTTTTTTAATAGAACTAAAATTTTGACTGAAATGTATTTGCCTCATTAATACCTATCGCCACAATTGTCATGCTAGACATTTTTTTTGCTAAAATGTATTTGTCTCATTAAAACCTTTCGATTGACTTAAAAAAATCTTTGCCACTCCCACTCTAACGCCCCCAAACGATTAAAACGCTTAAAACTGTCTGCCGCCCACATAACAAATACCAAAATAGCCAGTAGGTGGCGCTTTGGACGCTGCTTATCTGCTTATTTAACTTAAATATAAAGCATTTGTTACAGGACAAAATTTACAGTCTTACAGAATGTTTTACCAAAATACTTTAACATTTTTGTTTTAATTATTTATGGGTGATGGTTATCAGTAGTATAATTTTCAGTTTTTTTTTTTGGAATAATGTTGCTTTTATAGTTAGTTATGTGTTGTTGTGGGTTAGTTCTTTTTTAACATAAATAATAATTCTTTTCGAAACTGTGTGGTAAATTGTTCCAAGGCTTAACAGCCGAAGCAAAGAAAAGATTTTTGCTCGAGGAGTTGTTGGTATTATATTATAAGTTCTGGTTGACTGTGCAAAGTTGCGGAACCAAAACAAATAAAAGAAATCCTTGGTCGTGATTTTTTTGTGAAAGAGATTTTGAGGAGATTTGCGAGGAGAAATTTGAGTAATGAAGAAAAAAGTCCAAAGATGCCTAGCATGACTGGAAATTGAATCATGTGGCTTAATATTAAAATAAATATTGTTATGTTGTTGTATGCTACGTTCAATTTATTCCTACTTATTGAGTCATATTTTCCAAATATTTAAGCGCAGTATAATAAAGCCGGGATTACTATCGACTTTGCTAATGCCATTTTACTCTGGTTTGGTAAAATATTCTGGATCAGTTTTAGTTGCAGTAGTTGACAACAGGTCTTACCAACTATATAATTTATTTATTTATGATTTCATCAAGTTTTTCCAACTTTGTGGACAGAATAAAATGATCGATAGTGTCAAAAGCCTTAATATAGTCTAGAAGTGTATGAAATGTAGCTTGCTTATTATCAGTTATCCTATCCTATGAGATTTTATAAATTGATGTCATACAACTACACTTTTTCCGGAAGCCGTGTTGTCGTGTATTTAACAGTGAATTACCGTGAAGATACAAATTAATTGGCGTGGAGACTAGTCGTTAAAATGCTCTAGATAAAAACAAAAGTATTAATAACGGTTTAAATAAAGCCTTTGTTTTTGGTAGAGGAAGTACTGAGAGGAGGTAGAGGAAGTATGAGAGTAACAAGGATAGTACTTGATTTAATATTTTACGTGGACTGTAGGACATCACACTGACTCACACAAACTAAACTTAAGCTAGTATCACAGATGTTTTAATGTTTTTTAATGTGTTTAAGTACAGATTGGTAGTTAGATTAGGTACTTCAGGTTGAGTTTGTCACAAATGTATTATTTAACTCATTAGCACTAAGAATGCAAGCTGTCTCTTCTCTCTGCTTTCCTACTTTATTACATTTAATATTCTTCCAGAATATTTTTCCAGATGATGCTTAAATTAGCCCATTTAGCCTTTTTTTTTTGGTCCTGAGTGATACATATTTGTAAATATTACTGTTGAAAAGTTAAATTATGAGTAAGGTATAGTTTGTATCTTTTAAGGCCTTATAAGTTATGGAGTGTTCCTCAGCGTTTAATTCTGTGCTATACTTCATGTAGATGCCGAGAGAAAACTGGTACAGGTACTTAGTCATTTAAAAGGACTTTACTTGCGTCATCCACGAAAAACGCGTCAAGTAAGGTCTGTGAGAAATTTCATATTAGGGCAGAGCAGTCAGATTGGCAAGTATATCTGAGCAGCAAGCAGTGATCTATAGGCACAGCCAATAAGAATATTTAAATTGTTTACGGACAAAAATATCAACCCCACCGGCATGATTGAATCTATCAGAATGAACTAGATTGTAATCAGCACAACGAATATATGATTTACTAATTTCGGACTTGAACCAAGATTCGACTTTGGCATTTTTGAAAAGATACCTAAACTCATCGATCTTATTAGTCAGAGAATGCGCGTTTATGTGACATGCTTTCAGACCAGTAGTTTGCTTGCAAAGAATTCTGATCAGTTCATGACTGTTGTGGTTTTGATTAGGCAGACATAAATAAAACTTAGCTTAATGAAATAAATTATGTGTCGCTCCATCCTTCCTTGAGTCACTTTCAGCAAATGTTTTATGCAGATCAATGTATGGGTCTTCATCACTGCCCGTCTTCTTTATGTGGACTGTTGCTCGAGTAAAGACAGCCGATAGGACCTTCTGACGCTTCATGTGAATGTCAGCTTTAAAATCTCGTAGTTTTATTTACTCAACAGTTCCTTTTGATAGATTGGAGTGGGCGAGTCTATACCAACATAACGTTGAGAAAGCTGGCTTTTCGTTTCACACCGTAGGCGATTGTCTTGCTTTCACAGGGCCCGCGACTTCACTTTCCAGATGCTCGACTCGTTTTATAAGATCCGAAGAATCACTGTTAATAGCGTCCAAAGTATCAGTAATTTTGGTCGTGATGCGATTGTCCATCTCAGCCATATAGTTTAAAAAATGTCAGTTTGCTCAGCAAACTTCTGACATATTCTTTCCCAAGTCCCATCTGCTTGCACAAGCACAGCACCCAACACGACGGAGTCGTAGGTTGTCCACCCAGAAGCAATGCTATTTATACGGAACATCGACCAAGCAAACCTATTTTATTATTTTTTCTATATTCTTTTTTTCAATTAAATAAGCAGAATTTTATCCAAGGAAAATAATATGGATTTTGTTAATAAATAAGTAATACAATTAAGTATTAACCAGACAACCCGCAATGAATATATTTAAGCAAATATATATGTATGCGTGCATAATTATCTATGTAAATTTTGCATATTTCAACACGCCGCCTCAAAAGTTACATTGATTATCACTTCGATTCTTGAAATGAGTATTTCTTTGTTTCATTTTCCTTATTTTTTAAATATTAAATAGATACCCAGTGGTATTTCTTCTGTCAGTTTCATTTCCAGCCCAATCGGAATCTACATATTCTGTAAGAATATTATTAAAATTAGTTTCTTTCTTGAATATAAGCTTGAGATTAACAGTTCTCTTCAGACATCTAAGAACTTTTTTAAGGCATTTTCATAGTTCCTTATTGTTGTTGTTTGTGTATCTGCTTAAAATACTTATTGAAGTACCAAAGTCGGGCCGCGTACATAACATTACATGTACATAACATTATGTACATAAAACAACCAATTAAATTTCTACACTGAGCATCACAAAATTCTTCTGATTGTAGAGCCGTATAGTCCAACTTGCTTGGGAGGGGAGTACTAACTAAGAAATTTTGACATTATATCAGATTTGTTTGTTGCAATTAATATTTCAACCACAAGATATATATATTTCTCGAAATATCTCCCTTATCCAGAATCTAAATACACCGATGAACTCCTAAGTTTTGAAATCCAGCATCCTTCAACACACTTTTAAAAACTTCGAACCAACATCTATAAGCTTACTTAAGGCCATATATAGCTTTATTAAGTTTACGTACTTTATTCTTATAAGAATGATTCAGGTCTTTTGGAACGTTCATGTAGATTTCATCCTTTGGAGATCCTTTTAAAAATTCAGTTTTTACATCCATATGATGAACCATTAAATCTTGTTGATTTGCAAGTGCCAACTAAAGTCTAAAACTGGAAATTTGTGCAACTGGTGAAAATGTCTCATCGTAATCAGTTATATATTCTTAAGTAAAGCCCCACTCTATAAGTCTTGCTTTGCACTTTACTAAGTTCCCAAATTCATATTGTTGAATACTAAATACCCATTTGCAATCAATTATGTTTTTATTATCTGGCTTGTGCACTAAGGTTCAAGTATTATTTTGAAAATGGGAATTAAGTTCATCTTGTATAGCTTTCTCGCAGAAAGATCTGTCAACGAAAGCGAACGAAATTTTTTTTTTTTTTTTTTTGCTATTGAATAAAACATATTTTTTGTGTATTTGTACAAAAAAAAAAAGGAATTAAGGCAATAAATTCGATGATATAGACCGCCAAGTGGTTTAAAGTTCTATTTAAATTTAGCAGAATTTTATTTTTGCAGGTGGGAGGGTCATGGGTGGCTCTGGAACGTCCACCACTCTCCCAAGGTGATGACGAACTCGGCAAAATCATTTGGGGTCTCTGGCGAGTAAAGGATGTCCAGCTTGCAAACCTTGATCAATTGTTCTGCCATTCGATGAATTCCTTCCTGCGCAGCGCAAGTTTGTTTTAGCGGGGTGCCACGCCCACTCTAACGCCCACAATCCGCGAAAATTATAGAAACAAAATTTTAACTGAGATCATCAGTACATATCGACTGACCTAAAAAAAATGCTACGCCCACTCTACTGCCTACAAACGGCTTAAACGCTTAAATCTGTCCGCCGCCCACATAACATCTACTGTTACCGCCTTATAGCCGTTAGGTGGCGCCCTAGAATTTCACTTTGCTTCTTATATATTTTTATTTCCCTTTTGCTCCCTTGTTTTGTTTTCTTTTTTATTTTCTAAACATATGGTCAAAATATTACTAACATCTAGGCCCTAAATCTTTACAAATTAGAAAACACTTTCTAATATATAGGAAAACATTTCTAAAATATAGGAAAATTATTCTAAAATATAGAAAAATATTTCTAAAATATACGAATTGTTTTCTCGAAATAAATACTTTTGTTTCAAAATTTTATGGCATTTATTTTCTTAAATCAAGGGCAATAATCCTTTAAAATAGAAAACTTTTTAGGAAATAAAAAGAAGTATTTTAATATAAATTATTTTTTTTTAATTTTAGTTATTTATTTTTAAACAAGGAAACGATATTTTAGATTAAGCGTTAAAGCCGTTTGTGGGCGTGGCACATTTTTTAGGTCAGTCGATAGGTATTGATGAGACAAACATAATTCAATTCAGATTTTGATCCTATCATAAGAACTGTAGGCTCTACAGATTTTTGCGGATTGTGGGCGTTAGAGTGGGCGTGGCAGGAAGCTAGCTTTTATAGTTCATAGACAGACGGGAAGACGGATATGGCTAGATCGACTCGGCTAGTGATCCTCATCAAGAATATATATACTTTATGGGATCGGAAAAGCTTCCTTCTACCATTTACATACTTTCCGACGAATCTAGTATACCCTTTTACTCTACAAGTAACAGGTATACAGTTTGACAATTTTATCTCTACTACAAGTAGTTTAAGTTAGCATCTAAACTTAAACTACTGATGGGTGTACTTTTTAAGTCGTTCAATAGCTCGGGAAGTATTTTATTTTTTAAGTCCGATTTTAAGGTTATATCAAAACAAAAAAGGAAGTTAACTTCGGCAAGCCGAAGTTTGTACACCCTTGCAGTTATAATAAATAATTAGCGTTAGTAATACCATGTGAAATTTTCAAGGCATCAGCTTTCTGGCTTCAGTGATATAAAAAAAATTCATGATTTCTCTGACCGTTTCTTTGACAGCTTTATGTTAGAGTCGTCTGAGTTTTATTAATTTTTTTCTTTGAAATTCTTAAAAATATAAAAATTATATTCGCAACACACAGAAGCTATAGCTTGTTTTATATTATTTTACCACCCATTTTCGGATCTTTCCTATGACAAGCAGATGATATAGTCGTCTGATTTTGGTTGAATTAAATTCAAAATGTAAAACTAATTAAACATTTTATTTCCAGACTTAGGAGGTTGTATCTTAAAAAACACCAAAGATATCATTTTTTCATATTATTTTCTCACCAATTTTCTTATTGTTCCAAATGCAGTTATATGATATAGTCCTCCGATTTTGATAACATTTATTTCGAAATTCAGAAATAATTAAAGAATGTTATTATAGTATTTTCCCACCCATTTTTGGATCTTTTCTATAACACCTATATGATAAAGTCGACCGATTTTGATCAAATTTAATTCGAAACTCAGAACTTATTAAAAACTATTATTTCCAAGCGTAGGGGGTTTTATGTTGAAAATCGCCAAAGATATAATTTTTTTTAAATTTTTTCCCGGAAAGCTCCTATGGGAGCTATAAGATATAGTTGTCCGATTTGGCTGGTTCCAATTTATATGCTACCTGCAATTGAAGACTTTTGGGAAAATTTCAGCCCGATAGCTTTAAAACTGAGATACTAGTTTGCGTAGAAACGGGCGGACGTACAGACGGACATGGCTGGATCGACTCGTCTAGTGATGCTGATCAAGAATATTTATACTTTATGGGGTCGGAAATGTCTCGTTCATTGTGTTGCAAACTTCTGACTGAAATCAATCAACTTGAAGTTTTCCGAAGATCCAATTTCTCCTGTGTTAATGGAGTGAATGACGTGGAAGATTATGGTGTCCTTGATATCTGTGAATAAAATTTCATTTTGTTATAATAAAAACACGCAAATATTTGGTTTTTTTAATGTCTATTTAAAATTAGTTTTTGAATGCATTCTATACTTTAAATGTTAAAAAATGTATTATATAATTTTGTAAATAGTATTTGCTTAATAGTATCTGCTTAAAGAATTTGCATAATTACTCAATACTTTGATAACACTATGTTAATTTATAATTCCGCTAAAATCCTAAAAGGCGCACCACTGTTGAAAAAATTTGGCCATGTGTTTGAAAAAATGTGGTTTATTTGTATACTTGTATAATTACTTTGCGGGATATTTATTGACACAAGATATTTCATCACGCCACCTTGGGTAAACGGAACCAGAATTTGTAGTTGTGGATCCTATAAAATGTATTAAAAAGCATCGTACTTTAAATTTAATTTAACGGACGACTTGCACTAAGCGTGGCACTCACCTGGGCTTTAGTATTATAATATGATCGCAGCGCACAATTCAAACAGCCTGCACCAGGTATTTTGCTTCTATTGGTTTCGTTCTTAAAACAGAACGAAGAGACTCAAAAAACAGAAACGGCAGATTATAAGACACAGAAAGAGAAGAATCTCCGAAAATGTTAATTTTCTTGTTGCCCGACCGATTTTTTCCGCACTCTCTTACGCTGCGCCGGGCTCTCTGCTAGCGGCGGCAGTGGCATTATCCACTGGACGGGATTACTCTTCAAGATTAGAAGCTCTTAAAGACCTAGTCGAAAAATGAAAAAACATATTTCGGGATAACATTTCGACGGAAAGCGGTCCTCCAAAATGCCCAGTCGAACTTATGCCAACATAAAACTTACAAGAGAAAGTCAAGTAAAATGAGAGGCCACGTTGCAAATTTTCGTTTTTTGTTATGTTACCATGTTATAAAATGATCACAATGCTACGGTACATACCTAAAATGTTAAATTATCGGTTTAGTGTTAAAATAATAGCTGTTAAGTAGAACACATACTCTCTTAAAGGTTAAATATGCGGTGCAATTTCAAATTGGCATATCTCTGTCAAAATATTATTATATAATCAAATTCAAAATGAATATAGTTTCATAGCCATAGCACCACGCACTCCAATGAACATGTCCACACACCCACACATACATAATCGCATTATACAGTCACCCTCGAGTCACCCTCTAAGATATAAAAATCCAAATTCAATTGTAAACAAGCCAATGGAAAATTACCAAACTATAAGCAAGCCAGAGGAAAATTACCATTAAACAAAAAACATCAGCTTATAGACTAAACAATTAGAACGAGTCGCTGTTCTGACTATCGGCACGTTCTCACAATTCAGGATACTCCAATTTCGGGACCCAAGTCTGGAGTCTAAAGTCCAAAGTTAGATAGTCGCTCAATAGCAGCAAAGCCCATTCAATAGCTCTAAAGGTCAAAACCGAGGTGTGATCGTAAATTTAGTTTAGTTTGAGATTTGTCAATAACAAGTCGGCAGTTTTTCATTTTAAAAATTATTTTAGCCGGTTTAAAAATAAAATTAAATAAAGGTTTTTTATTTTAAACTTATGGTGCAAGCATTTTAAAGGTCACCAGTTTATAAACTAACCCAAAAATCCAAATCGGTCAATACGCGCTAATTTTAAAGTGCAAATATTGAAAATTGAAAAAAAGCAAAGACAACTAAAATGGCAAATCTTTTAGCGCTACCACAGATGTCCGAGATTCACTTGAATCAATTGATCGGACAAATCAAAGAATTGCCGTATGTTGATAGAAACCCAGAGTATATAGGAAACGCGGATTCTGGCACAATAACATAACAATATCCAAAGGTTGTTATCTCAGAGAAACATGACCGATCATGTTTGGAAATATTGTTTTCTATGATTGATATGACAAGTTTAGAAATCACAAGAACCCCAATAAAATAAATCTTACAAGTAAATGCTTTTTAGATGTGGAACCCATATTTTCGTTTCCGCCCCAGAACGTTTTACTGGTAAATTCTCAAAGATTCTCTCTTTCCACAGGGGGTCATAAGGCTATCAGCCAGAGTCAGAGACCAGAACATGGGCCCTTGTCTATTACCTGACCGCAATAAAAGGGACACACGCACAAGTCCGAGGGGCACACTCAATAAGAAAATCATTGGGCCGCAATAAAAGGGACACGCGCCAACGACCTTATGCTGCACACAAGTGCGAGGGGCACGCTCACTGATTACCTACGTATCTCTGGGACGTTCCCAAAAGGGTACAACGCACAAGTATACCTGTAGCTTAAACATGAAATAAAAAGTCACAAGTTAATTTTGTAGCATAATAATACATTTATTTTGTGTTGCGAACATGATTTGTTGTACATTGAAATTAATTTTCTGACTCTGTTCTTGCAAGTTGCATAGAAAACGGATGCGCACGTTGCCGATGTTAAATGAGGATTACAAAATGTAAAGTGTTTATCATAGTTTGTAGTTTTCAGATCATGTTCACCTTGATTCATAAACATAGTTTTTGTTTTTAGAAGGTATTGAATGTGCTGACCAATCTGTCATTTAAATTGCTCGATGAGTTGGTCAATTTCCACATGAAATTTCATTTTATCAATCTTTTTTTTCTCGTAGCTCTTTACACATCTAGCCTCAACTTTAAAATGATGTATATAAAATTATTTTCTTGTTTTGATGCTACACTTAAAAAAAGTCAAAATATTGTATGCATTGTTTAGAGAACAAACCCCGCCCCTAAGATGTGTTTGACAATATGAAAATCGGTTTCCTTTAAAATTCCCAAAAAAATTTTCTAAAAATTGCTTCTTTTGAGGACCCTTACAAATAATAAGTTTCCAGTTTGTAATTGTCTTCGAGTAACGAGTAATCTTTGGGGAAAACTATTTACTTCATCATTCCAAAAAATGTTGTGATATTTATGCAGGGTCCTCTTTTTAGAAAAGATATCGCTGTCTTAAATAGTATGATGATATGCTTTATTCACACTCGTTTTCTTAACTTGGGCTTTACAAAATATACGTGTGCTATAAAACTGTCCTTTGCGAGATTCTGGCAGCGAGAGAGTACGGCGGTGCGTTCCCACTTTTTACTCACCTTGCAACTGGGTATCGAATACCACTTAGGTATATCGAGTACAGAAAGGGAAATATATTAGATCAGTAGGTGAGAACGCTTCTAGTGGTCCTTGTCTCTCCGCATCCCACAATCGGCCTTCCTGACGGAGGATTCGTCCCGAATGCCTTCATGTACTCTGCGACGGTTGATGTCTTTTACGGCCCATCAACTTCTTCTACCCTTTCACCTTCGTATCTTCCACGGTTTCCTACTTTGACTACTTTATACGGCCCTAGGTTCTTTTCTTTCAATTCTTAACCTGTACCATACTGTGTGCGTTTAATAGCCACCAAATCGTTTACCTGGAACTTCTTTTCTACCTTTCTTTTTCATCAAAAGCTTTCTTGTTTTCCGCTTGGATACTCTGAATGTTCTCCCTCGCTTCCATCCTCAGTTTGTCACGTTCCTCATCTAACTCTGCAATCAAACAATCCTGTATCAATGTCCTGAGCTGGACATCTCCTGAGATACGCATATTTAATCCTGTTAGCAGTTTGAATGGTGAAACTTTCGTACTCCTTGGCTCACTGTTGTTTATGATCTGCTGTACCTTACCTACATGCTTATAACAGCACCCTGGGCATTCAATGCTTAGTTTTGAGAGCATCGGAACAACTATTTTATGCATGCGTTCTACTTGCCCGTTTCCCCCTGGTACGCCTGTCGCAGTACTCCTTGAACAGGTGGGATGTGAATGCAGCTCCACGATCTAACACTAACCTATATGGATTTCCAAAGCAAACAGCCTGGCGCTCCAAGCAAGTCACTACTTCTTCAACCCCTATTCTTCGTGTAGGATACAACCATACGTACTTGGAAAAGGCGCCTACAATCACGAAAATTTGATTATATCGTTTTTTTGGTTAACTCCATCGGACCAACATGATCTACATGGTATGTGACGAGCGGCTTGTCTCCTTTTTCTATTGGTGTAAGAAACCCTTCTTGCCTACCAGCCTTCGCATTCACAGAATGCACTCTACGCAGATATCGACCACTCGCGCTACTTGATCTTTAAGCTTCGGAATATAATACGACTTCTCAATCAAGTCGTAGAAGTCTTCATAGCCTTTGGTCTCAACGACACTTTTGAGCACCTTCGTCCAAACATCTAATAGCTGTGCTTCCCGCAAACGATGAACCAAACTGTCAGTCAACGTATAACATGACGCCCTACTCAACGCATCGACATGTCTCATCTTAGCACCTGACCTGTCTTCTATTTCGTGGTCGAAATCTTGTAGATATATCGCCCAACTAGACACCCTGAGCGGAATCTCCTTCTTCTTCATGGTCATGGCAAAAGCATTACAGTCTGTAATAATTTTAAACTTCTTCCCTAAAACGTACACCCACCACTTTACCATGGCTCCAATAACTGCAAGTACTTTCAGTTCATAGGAATGGTACTTTTCCTCACGGCTCCAAATCCGAACTTGGATGCATCGGTATGAATTTCTGTGTCTTATAGAGCTTCAGAACTGGTCCAATGATCAACGCTTTTTTTAGCTTTGTAAATGCTGCTAATGGCTGGTCTTGAAACTTGAACCTCACCTCCTTGCGCAACATGTCGGACAACGGCTTGGCAATTACGGCGTATCCCTCCACAAACCTACGGAAATACGACGTCAAAGCTAGGAATTTTTGGACTCCTTTCTTGTCGCGCGGAACCGGAAAATCAGCAACTGCTTGAGTTTTCTCATTACCTGGCATGATGGTACCGTTTTCAACGACAAAGCCTAAGAAATTAACTTTGCGCTTCAACACCTGACATTTACTCCAATTTATGCGCAAGCCATTTCCTTGTGTCACTTCCAAAGCTCGCTTCAACTTCTGCACGCCCTCATCGATACTCCTGCTCGAAATTATCACATCGTCCATGTATACAATCGCATCCTCGTTCTTAATCGAACCCCGCATAACCGCCATTATAAACCTAGTAGACACTGCTGGAGAGTTTGTTATACCGAAGGGTACAAACAGGAACTCATACTGAGTTACGAACGATGTGTTCTTTTGGGATTCTGGCAAAACAGGCACGTGAAAGAAGCCATAAGTCAAATCTAGAGTTGTAAAAACTTGTCCACCCTGTAGCTTTTCGATCACACAGTCCATTTGAGCTGTTGGTTATCTTTTCATATAGTTTTCTATAATCGCAACACAAGCGCTTCTTCCCGTTCTTATTATCTATAAGCACCACTGGCGAAGCAAACTCGGATCATCCCTTCCTCTAGCCATTCTTGAACCTGGTCATCGACAATTTTCTGATCGCAATAAGCTAATCGTCTCAGATGTTGGAAAACAGGCAACTCGTCTGTCAACAAGATCTTCATCTCGACTGGGGAAATGAGATTTCTTTCTGGCTTGTAATTATCGATCAATGACTCCACTTCAGAAGCTACTTTCTGACTCAAATGCTCCAAATTTACTGCCGAGACTGTCTTAGAGTCTTTCATGCTGATCATGCAAAGACTTTCGAACCTGACCTGTACTTCTGATTTACACTGTGCTGCTCGGTGTCCTGGGTGATCACATTTGAAACATTTCTTCTTCACGGTGCGACGAATCTTCAGCTACCTCATATTGTTTTGTGTCGTGCACAGCCTTGCTACCCTGCGAATCATACTTGTTTACTGGTTTTGATGATCCACGTGATTTTTGATACGCGTCGATTTGTAACTTAAGATCCTTGAGGCTTCCGGCCTGGTAAAGCATTGCCTTATTTGAACTAGCATCTGGGATACCCTCAACGAAATACTCGATCAAACTTTCTGCCTCTAAACAAATGGGCTTTGCGATTTCCATTAGTGCATAAAGGAACTCGTGTAAGGATTCACCCTTATGCTGCTGTCGTTTTCCCAACCTGCGATGAACTTCTGCTGGGGATAACTTGATTCAGAAGTCCTCCACCAAAACCGTTTTCAAACTTGCCCAGTCTTTGATATTCCTCTGGCTACGCACAAACATCTTTGCTGCTCCACTAAGCAACTGTTTTGCATACACAAACAACTGTAAAGGGTTCCACTCAACTGTAGCTGCACAATCTTCCAACTCTCCTATCCATTGCCCTCTACATCTTTCAACGTGAACCATGATCTACCCTGCCCTTCATTTTCTTACTGATAGACCATCTTCACCATTATCCTCCGTTTCCGACTCACCATCGTTGTTTACACCGTAGAAGATCAACAACCTCTCTTGCAATTCCGCTTTCAATCCAGTCGTACCCAATTGCAACTCCGACAAATTTCGACGCAACTCTTCAACTCGCAGTGCCAAGATCTCGCTTCTCTCCATTTTACAAGTTGTCCTGTAGATTATTAAGAAAATCAATATAGTATCAAAAGCAAATTGTAAATAGATTAATCACCATGCCTCTGGAACTACTTGATTTCAATGTTACCCCACTACTTCAAACGCTTTTGCAGCGTCACACATACAATGAAGACTTCCAAACTCAACTGGACTTTCTGGATGCTTTCGTCTGCTGCCAAGATCTGTGCACCAGCCTTCCGATTGCACAATCCTGCACGCACGCTCCGATAACCACACCATATCCAATGTCTTGATCGTTGTATCTCCACTGCTTCCAGCTTCTGTCTGCTGCTTCTCCTATGTGTCCAGCCACAATCCGCTGCCTCCTAATCCTTCTAGCACTTCGTCCACAAGTTCTCCAAGTTCTTACCTTTGCAAAAGCCACCAACTGTGTTTGCTTCCTGCGCCAACTTTCTTTGTCATATTCCAGCCAAATTGCTTATGACAATTTGAAGATATCTAGCCAATTTGCTCATTTTCACCAGCTCTCTGCTTACGCACTCCACGTGTTAGAAAAGCTAACGCTGACAAAAATAGTGTGATGATATGCTTTATTCACATTCGACTTGTTAACTTAGGTTTTACAAAATATACGTGTGCTATAGAACTGTCCTTTGCGAGATTCTGGCGGCGAGGGAGTACGGCGGTGCACTGCCACTTTTCAGCGTTGCAACTGGGTATCGAATACCACTTAGGAATATCGAGTACAGAAAGGGAAAGATATTAGGTCAGTAGGTAAGACCTCTTCTAGTGGTCCGCATCCCACATTTATCGGTTAACTAAATTGCAGTCTCTCCATATTTTGTATTTAGCAAAGTAAAATTATATGGTGGTTCTATTAAAAAACTATTATTCAAGCTGGGATCTTTTTCGAATACAATTCCAATTTCCTTTAGAATAAATTTACTATTATTATCAAAGAAACCTTGAACATCAACCGAAACAGTTTCGTTCTTCATTTTCTTAAATTTAAACATCTCGTTGTACAAGTCTGTTTAATGGGTTATATTCAACTAAACGATCATGTATAAGGAGACAATAAGCTTGGGTATTTTTTATGACTTGGTGTCCTGAAATTGAATTTCTCATATTACTGATTCGTTTTGATATGAAAGATCAACCACAATTTAAATTCATTTGGGGTCAAAAATGGTTGACTCTCGATTATAGTAACTAGATTGAAATTTTGTATACACTTTATAAAGGTGGGCATACTGATTCTTACTAAAACCGACATTCAGATTATCATATGGATATGACTCAGAATTCAAGTGAACTTTCAAGTTTGATAAATTATTTCTGATAAGTTCTCCATTTAGTGTAAACCCAATTTTAGCAAATCGTGGTTTTCCGCGGCTAGCTGCCAATTTCATATTCCAGCTGTGTTGGCTGCAATGCCCCAATTTCGGGTTAACATATGAATCCCAACTCCGGAATGCGATTGGTAGATTTACACCACTTTTAATAATATCGTACATTATAATTTTTGCAAAATCACTCGGAGTTACGTGGGGGATTTTCCTCGTTATATTCGTCATTTCCAGTTTAAAGGTTTGTTCATTTCTGGTTTGTTCAAACACATCGTCAAGATTCTTAATTAGCATCAACACCAGTTCGTGTTTACAATTTAACAAAACTTCTTTATAATCCTCAGCAAATACCAACACATTTTTTAATGGTACAGAAAAGTTGAAGTGGAATCCCGTAGAAATTTCGTCTCCAGAATTTAATTGATTGTGACTTTGAAGATTATCCAGAGATAAAACATTTTTTAGATTGGTAGTCATGCCAACAAATCGTGTTCTATCAATTTCACATCCAGTTATTTCGTACTTAATTTTATCCAAAAAGTAAGTCATACAAAAAAAAAAGTGGAAACATCATCAGATGTAAGCCAATTCGTTGAATCTTTTCTAATAATTCCTTGAAAATTAAGGTAACTTTCGTGAGGAAGCACGTACAAGACTTGATTTTGGATAGTAAATCGAATTTTATCGAATTCTCTTTCTTCGAAATACTCTCATCTGAGTAAATTTTTTCTCGAACATGTAAAATTTCGTTTATTGTTTTCCTTTTCACTTTTTATTTTATACTCAAAGCGTCAATCCTAACGACTTAAAAAATAATTAATTTTTTAAAGTGAGTGAGCCTATTTTTACTGATGGTCCTCTTTTTATAGCTTTACAATTAGTAATGCTTGGCTGAGGACTAAGGCCACGTGCTTTATGTGCATGCAAAACAAAACGTTTTCAGCACGTAAATTCTCCAAATCACCGTTTTGGTCAACAATGCGTATAGATAGTGTGCTTATTTCATCACAGTTGATTGGTAAATAAATTAGGATATGTGGTGTCACCGTCATTTTACACCCAGGTGAAACATTAATATTAAACTCATATAACGTATGATTCAATGTATTATCAACCGCTGATTATATTACATTCCAAACAAATTGTATTCATTTTTAATATGTTCACAGTCTGATCTCATCGTTAGGTTTTTGAAGGATGTGGTTCTAGTACTTTTTGTTAAGTAAACTGGTTCTCGTAAAGATTTTTTTCAAGGTTATAGTCTTTAAGTTTATTGTAAATAAAATCGGCGATGTCATTCAATTCGCATGATCTAGTAGGAATCGTAATAAGATTGTCACCGATGTGAAATATATTATTTTTTTCGTCAATATTTGGAATCGAATTAAATATATTAAAGTTAATAAGAGCGCATTCATATTGCCCATTCAATTGGATAGGTGGAAAAAGTTTGTATTTATAATGGAACTATTTCTATTGAAAGATAATGTAAGTGATCTAGACATATTGAAATCTATTGATAAACTGTGGGATTGTTGGTATGTGACCCAGCTTTTATTGATATAACTCCTTAAATCATAATAAATTGGTCAAATCCTTTTCTGTACCTTCCATTATCCATTTCATCATCCTTGCTAATCAAGAGGAATCCGTGCGTATCCTCCCAACAATTTTGACAAATTTGTACAAATGTTTCAAAACTCATAACAGTGTTAATATGATCCGGATATATATGCCGCATATTTAAATCATCTTTACAAGATTATAATAAAGTTGGCATTTTCACGAATCAAATGTTTCTACAAACGACTATATGTTTGACATAAATAAAGAATCGATATTTTTATGTCGAGCCATACAAAAATAGGATCTTATTTTGTCTTGTTTTTCACAAGCTACGTCATCGAATATCACAATGGAATTATTGTCTTCACTGGGGTCTAGTACACCGTCATTATGGGTGAATGTATGATATCCCATTCCTTTTATCGGTTTGATTAATTTCTCCAAGTACTCATAATTAGGTTGACATTAACTTTTTGAAAATATATAAACATTTTCGTATTTTAGTCCATTGGGACTTTCTATTAAACTTAGCATAATATTAGTTTTACCACAATTTGAAGGCCCGACAACTGGAGCTCTTATTGTATTCGGTAAGAGAACATTGTCGTGGCGGTAGATTTTTCTCGTTTTCATCGCTAACATTTCTAACTACAATTTTTTGTTTCTGGCTTATTAAACGCATCTTTCAATCTAATGTACTTCATTCAATGAGAAATCTTTGATGATTAAACATCTATGAAATGGGGAAAAGTTTTTATAATCGCTTCAGTCGTACTTTTAATTGTAAGCACGGTGGTGGTCTTGTCGATTAGCTAATCAATACATTACTGCTTGAAGCCGATACTCCGGGATATAATTTTTGTGGACCGGGTACAAAGTTACAGAAACGTTTGGAACGTGGTGATCAAGGAATAAACCCATTGGACGAAGCCTGCAAAGAGCACGATATTGCATATTCCACAAACAAGGCATTGAGTGATCGACATAGAGCCGACTCCATATTGATTGACAAAAAGCCTGGTATCGTGTTAAGGCATCAGATAGCACTCTTGGTGAAAAGGCAGCAGCATATTTTGTTACAATTATAATGAAAAGAAAAAAATTTGGGCTGGGATTGAATAAGACGGAAAAGAGGGAGAGGAAAACGATAAAGAAGAATACAATGAAGAAAACAAACATTTCGACTGTTTTTAATGCTGCTCCTAAGACATTTAAAAAGAACAAAAACCATTAGACATTATGAGTGCGATTAAAGTAGCACGTTAATCAATTGATCAATCAATGGGTTCCAAGAAATATGTTAAAATACCTAGTGTAAATTATGTACCCAAAATTTAAGGCCTTGTTGTAGGAGAAGGATTATAATTTAAACCCAAGCCCTATAGTAAGGGGAAAGGAGTTAAAAAGCAAAAAACTAATTTCTCTTCTACCCAATAGAACCCTTTCAAATATTGACATTACATGTTTTGCTAAGAAACATATCCCTCATTTTAGAGGTGTATTTATGAGAGATCTACTCCCAGAAACACCAAGCATTCGGGAGTGTGGTATAGTAAGCCTAGATAAATCACAATTGGGTTCGGTGATACACATTGGGTTATAAAAATAATATACATAATTTCGATAGCTTTGGAAATCTTCAGCCACCAAGAGAAGTTATGAAATAATTGCGCTATAGAATACAATACAATTACGATAGAGTTCAAGACTTTGATACGTACAACTGTGGACACCTGTTCCTCGCTTTTCTACTTCCTTTAGTAGAAGATGTGGAGTCATAACAGGTATATTTGGTTGGTTAATTTATATTTGGGGGGCTGCAAATCGATGTGTGGGTACGTGTACGTGTGAGCTCTGTATGGTATATAAAGTGGACCCCCACGCATTGAAATTCACTTTAC
Organism: Drosophila biarmipes; assembly: GCF_025231255.1. Lineage (NCBI taxonomy): Eukaryota > Metazoa > Arthropoda > Insecta > Diptera > Drosophilidae > Drosophila > Drosophila biarmipes. The sequence continues at coordinate 4,143,250 of NW_026114526.1, read as the reverse complement.
TTCACATCGATCGTCATCTAGTGAACAAGAACTTTGATTATTCTTAACGATAGACTAGAACGGCTGGTAAAAGTTGACCATTAAACAGATACATTATAGATACAGTACAGCTACAGTACAGAAACAGACCAAGTCTAAACCATCAAGATAACAACGGGTAAAAGCCGTAGCATGTCCGAAAAGCTCTATCACCATCATGAACTATGATTATGAATATTGTAATCAAAGAGTTCATTAAATTTAATAAAAAGACGCTGATATCGAAGACTAGGAGGGCAAAACAACAAAGATTTCAGAATCTATTTTTCTCGAGTTCCTCTACATGCCGGAAATCAGATGGCTGATGGAAATTTTAATATTCTTCAGGATTATATTATCAATCAGATGGTTGATGGAAAATTTAATATTCATAAAAGAAATGACAATTTATATTTAGAAATAAAACAATAATCATTAAAATTGTTAGGTTTAAGGAATAAAACAATAAAAAATCTTTTTTTTAAATAAAATAAAAAAAATATATCGAATTTTTTTATTGGGAAATGGTATGTAAATATTACAGATAATGGCGTTTCTTATTTAACAGTATTACAGTATTTGTTTAGTAAGTGAAGAGTAACTACATGAATTAAAAAAAAAATTAAATTCTTTCTTTATAAAGTTTATAAAATATATTACGATGAATATTTTGTCTCAGTTAAACAAAGCTAGGTTCGCATTGAAGCGAAAATTCGATGATCTTAAACAAGTCAGACGAATTTACAATTGGAGAAAACATTTAATCCCATTACCAAACCCTTACATGAACTTGTTAAGGAAAAAAAAAACAAAAGACATCTAATGTAAAAGACAGTATAAAAGTAAAACGCGAATTGAATAAATATACAAAATACGGCGATGATGAGAAAGAGTTGGACGATTTATACTTTACAACTAATGAGAAAGACCTCCAATCTAATCGAAATATAATTTAACGAAGGTCTTTCGATCAAAGTAATTCCTATAACGAATTCTTTTCACAGACGAATATAGATGAGACGTACGCCCTCCGTGTAAAGAAGATTCCATATAGAAACAAACAATGAATATTGTGCCAGAGAAAGGGGTAAATTTGACCAGCCTGACACAGGCTAGTAAAAGCAGAAGATATTGCAATTCGGCAAATTGCGGGTGTCGGGTGACCAGAACAATGACCACGATCGACCTACTAGTAACCGTCCTCTGGCAGGTGGCCAAATACGACAACCGGTCAATAACCTCTCAGATAAGGGAAATAGTGAAACATTATCCCTAGGTGGGAACACCTCGCGAAAGCTCTAGCGTGGTATAAAAGACGACAGCCTAATGTAGAAATCAGACAGAATTTGTTCTGATCTCCTCTGGCTCCGGTCTAGAAGTAACACACCCCCGAAGCGAAGGTCCCTACTAGAAGAAAACTAGTTTCCCAAAGGAGACCTAAATCCTTCCTAGAGGACACCCTTATTCCGAAGGATGACCATATCCCAACCCCGGAGGAAGAAGAGTGCAAAAAAAAAGATAACTGGAGAGCAATAAGGACCCCCCCAGATGAGCAGTAAGACGTCCAAAGTCGACGGCAGCACCGCCAATGTCATTAATACAGTGGAGATCGTTGACCACAAGGATGATATCCAAAATGAAAATAAGACCATGAAGCACATAGTTCGTCTACTCCTGATAATAAGGTCGTCAAGATGTACTTTCAGCGACGCCGCGACCAGCACCACGCCCTGTAGAAAGTAGTGACCCACATCGGAGCAAAAAAGCAGTCGAGGCAAAAGTGTTTATAAAAAAAAACCCCGATAAAGGGTGAAATAAGTGGCAATTAATAACAAATAAGAGTAAATCGCCAACAATAATAGACAACAAAGAGCAAGTGCATGCAATTTTTAACTATTGAAACTGAAGTGAGCAACTGTGGAACTCCCGTACGATGCATACATATATACATATTTATACAGCTATAGTGCTTTTTTTTGTGGAACGTAATTTTCGTGTTATGTTTTTGTGAGCCGCCATCGAGTATCGCACGTATATACAAGTTATATGACACAAGGGCCTTTTTTCCATTCTTTGAACAAAGCCTCCAATCGATTCCCACCCAGATCAGTTTCACACTCTCCGTTTCAAACGGATTCTGTAAACATCCAAGACGATATTGTAAACACCAGAGCCCCAAAAAGGGAGCCCAGAGTCCGCTAACGTAAGAATCGATTTCCGGCAAAATTTCAATTCTGCAAAATTGCAATTTCAAATTAAATTGACAATTTTTATCATCCTATTTTTCGACTCTCTTGGATGATTCTCCTAATCAGATTTTTGTGATAAATTTCTTAAGCCGAGGTTTGATTATGGGTTATTGAACCAAAGTCAGTCAGTCCGTTTTTTAGTCCGAATTGATCGGTCGACAATTTGAATATCGCGAGGAGTGAAAATTAAGTTCGGCACTAATGAAAATTGTGTAAACTAGTGAATACTTTAATTGGCGCCCAACGTGGGGCGGTGCTATTTAAAAAAATTCCTGAAATAAGTTTTAAAGCAAAACAGTTTTTGAAAACAAAAAGGGAATTCGCGCCGCTCAAAAACCTAACCGATGACATAATAAAAAGTGTTTACATCGTGAAAATAGATACAGGAGGAAAACAATAAATGCAATAATCCCCCTTTGTTTACACCAATCCTTTAATTAGTGACCGTAACGAAAATCACACTGCTCAAAAAACTATTACTCTCAAAAACAAACAAAAATAAAGATAACAAACAGATATTTAAAAATCAAACGGATAAATAAAATATTTCAAATAAAAATCAAATACAAATTCAACAAAAGAAGGAAGAGCTAATGGCATCCCTCGGTACACGGAAATAAATTGAAGGAAGAGCTGAGGGCCATCCCTCGCTTTAAGAAGACCCCAAACAGGATCATCAGCCTAAAAGAAGACATCCCATATCCAAGGAAACTAGGAAGAACAATTAGTGAGCTGTTTAATTATAAACTTTGAAAAAATTCTAACCGTGACTTCACCCTTACCTGCAGTGGCTTCTAGTAGCCAGATGGTTAATGTAAGCACAAATAGTTAATAATGAATTGAGTCCTTTTAGGATTGAAATCGCATGTTTAAAGACACAATTAAATTACAATATAAAGAAGGTTGAGGAATCCAAAATGGAAGCTGTTGATCCAAACTTAAGGTGCGATACTTCTGATGAAATCATTAAGTCGGTTCGAGAATATAAAGGCGAAGAAGATACTTATATTAGCTGGAGAGAATCGGCGGAAATAGCAATGGGGCAATACAAAAGGGGAAGTGAAAAATACTTTTCGGCACTATCTATTCTTCGAAATAAAATTACAGGCATTGCCAATGATGTTTTAACTCATAATGGAACCGTATTAAATTTTGGAACGCAAACATGAAAATTTCCATTGAAAAATCAAAGTTTTTCAAATTGGAAACAAACTTTCTTAAAACCGATCCCGATTTCACAATCGTATAATATTCAATCCCTAAAAATATTAGAGAGCTTAGAAGCTTCCTAGGCCTTACTGGAAACTACAGAAAATTTATTTAAAATTACGAAAAAATTGCTAAACCATTAACGAACTATTTAGCAGGCCAAAATGGCAAAGTATCAAAAAAGACATCCCGCAAAACTTCCATACAGTTGGATGAGCCAGCTGTAAGAGCTTTCAACGAGCTCAAAAATAATTTAATCGCACAAGTAGAGTTAGTTCAACCCGATTATAATAAAAATTTTACTTTAACCACCGATGCATCAGATTTGGCTATTGGTACGGTTCTTTTTCAGGAAGGAAAACCAATTATTTTTATATCAAAAACTCTCACAAAAGCTGATCAAATATATGCTAGTACTAAGAAGGATTTCTCAAAAGAACCCTTATATCGAAATGAAAAGATGGTATTCTTTCATTGAAAGTTATTCTTCAAAAATTATTTTTAAGACACGAGCATCAAATGTTGTTGCAGATGCATTATCTGGGATACAAATCAATAACTTAACAGAAAGTATCGAGTCGGTCTCAGATAAAAATACTCAGCATTCAGCAGAAAGTAGTATTGAGAATGTTATACAAGAAACCCGAAAAACCTTAAACCAGTTTAAGCACATATAATAGAGTATGACACTCCGGAAAATTTAATAATTCTCTTCCACCTAATTTAACAATCGGAATTCATTGTAGCTTAGAAGACCTCTATATAATTTAAAAACCACTAAAAGATAATTTTATAAATAAATATTCATTTTCTAGAAAATTTGCCCAAGCCGTAGAAAACGCTGAGGATAAATCACTTATAATAACAAACTGCAATCAGAACAAATATAACAGACATCCACTGCAAATTCCGATCGGTCAAGCACCTACTCCGGACAGAGAAGGTGAAAGTTTTCATATTGACATTTATTACGCCCAAAATTTTATATTCATCACTTGTATAGATTCATATTCATAATTTTTAGTCGTAAAAGAAATCCCAAATAAATTAAACATAGAAAACAAAGTTTCAAAGATTCTGCAACAATCCCCATTAGCCAAAACCTTGATGATAGATAACGAACCAAGTTTTACTTCATCCCAATTTAAATCTATATTATTTAATAAAATCAAACACGATAAAACTCCCCAATTGTTAATGCAAGCACAGGATAAAATGTTATATTTTCATAATAAAGACAGAAAAGAAAAGGACTATCACGTAGGAGAAGTAATTTACGAAAAGAAACACGGGGAAAGAAATAAGCTTAACTCTAGATATAAAGAACAGGTAGTTAAGGAAAATCATCCTTATAAAGTTAATATTAATAACGGAAACGGTACGATTCATAAAGATAATATTAAATTTTTAAGCAAATTTACTTATCTTAGATGCCAGATAATGAATTCAATAATGTACTTGTTATTGCTGGTAGCTACAACCAAATCCGAAATTGTGGATTACTCAAACCATGATTTCTTTCTTTACAAGGATACCAAAGAAGTCCTCATTTATGAATCATAGGCGGATTTATTTCATATTATTTCCTGATACAGGAAATTTACAAACATGAACAAAAACCTGTTATTATTACTGATCTATTGGATATATCAGAATTTAAAATCGCTTTGCACCAAGAAAATTGTTAATCAATAATCATGTCGCAAAATGTAAAAATAAGTCTTATGTAATTTATGTAATGTCTAATTTTAAGACGGAAATTTTTAACAACTATTGCACATTAAACCCAGAAGATAAGAGAAAAAATAAAACTGTAGATGTAATTCAAGAAAGAACCGTTTTTATAAACGGAGTTAATACAGTTAATGACACTCATTTAGTTGAGTCATATTTAATAACCTTTAATGGCACCACAAAAATTAATAATAAATACTTCACTAATGTAGACAATAAGATATTGGAATTCATCACTGCACGAAAATATACTGACTTCTTAATCTCCGAATATATTATATTCAATGATTCGGAACTCTTATTCGATAATATTAACGTATTAAATCCTTTTATTCAAATTAAACAAACTCAAATACCAATTACACTAATATTGATCATAATCGCATTTTTATATTTAATTACCATGCTTTTAATTAAATACAGAAAATTTATAATATTCAAACCACGGCAAATTCACATTGAAATACAACCAGAAACTAATATCCCCGACAATCGAAGTACTGTAGAGGAAAATATCAATGTCGAATTGACTAAGCAGCTACATTCATTATACCCATCAGTTCCAATGCATCGGGACGATTTAATTTAAAATGGGGGAGTTATATGACACTTACTTAGGGGCCCTTGCCCAATTTATAAACAAATTTGAGACAAGAGCTTTTTTCCATTCTTTAAACAAAGCCTCCAATCGATTCCCCACCCAGATCAGTTTCACACTCTCCGCTTCAAACGGATTCTGTAAACATCCAAGCCGATATATTGTTAACACCAGAGCCCCAAAAAGGAGCCCCAAGTCCGCTAATTTCAACTTTGCAAAATTGCAATTTTAAATTTAATTGATAATTTTCATCATCCTATTTTTCGACTCTCTTGGATGATTCTCTTAATCAGATTTTTGTGATAAATCTCTTAAGCCGAGGTTTGATTATGGATTATTGAACCAAAGTCAGTCAGTCCGTTTTTGAATCCGAATTGATCGGTCGATAATTTGAATATCGCGAGCAGTGAAAATTAAAATAAATAAAATAAAATAAATATATAAACCAATTTTAACATCTTCCAAAACACAGGATCCAGAGCGTCGAGATCTCATCGACCAGAATTAAATAAAAGGGGTGTAAGTGTGTCGGAGGGAAGTTTCCGTTTTTATGAATATATCTATAAAGTAAAATTGTTTATTAATTTAATGAGTCAAACTAATTTTTTGGTACATAACTGAATATGTGAATATGTCACTTCCCTCCCCTTAAAAAGGGTTGCCTATGCTTGGGCTGGTATTTCAGGGTGCTCTCGTGCCGGTTCTATTTCTTGTTGTGGTTCTTGATTATATTTTTCTTGTTTTCTAAATTTTGTATATTAAATGGTGAGTGGATTTAGTGTAAAAAATTTTTATAGGGCAAGAAAAAATAATAAGAACAATAACTACAATTATTATAATTACGTAAAGTGAAGTGTTATTTTCTGAAATTAGTTTTAAAATGTCATTGTGTTCTAACATTTTTATCTTAGTTACATTAATCGGTGAACATAATGGTGTTAAATCAAATTCTGGACTTAACGAATTTTCGCTTAAAATAACATTTCAAATTTTAACTCTACATTTTTGTATTCTAATAATTATGTTTCCATTTATTTTTATATCGCCATTAAATTTTTGACAGTTTGTGCGATTGTAATTTCAATTAGATTCCATATAAGTATAATATTTGGCTCAACGTATTGAATTACTTCTTCTCTTCTATTTTAAAGGATGAACCTATTATGTCAAATAGTCCACTTTTCTGCCTATTTTGCTGATGAATAGTTATACCATTTAATTCGAGTCTGTGCAAGTCTGTGCTTTTGTTACCAAAAGAATTTGCGATATCCATTTCCGTTAAATTAATTCTTAGACAGTGATGCTCATACACTAATCTGTCTTGGGTTGGTTATTTGAATTTGAATAATAGAAACAACACCATTGTACAGAAGGTTCCTGTGGGAGTTTAACGGAATTAGTTATCTTCTGTTTCTTAAATTTTGTTTTGTAGTATTTGGTTTCTTTATTTCGATTAGTAATTTTGTAATGGTCTTCGTCTATTTTTCTACATTTTTATTTGCTTTAAATGGATCTTCTGGCTTACACTTTTGAATTAGTCCTTTTCTGTATCTAGTGTCAATGTTAAATTCCTGTCGATCTTCATTTAGTTTATCTATTTTCCTTTCCTTAATATTTTGAGTGTTTAATATTGGATGCCCAGCGTATAAAAGTATTTGAGCAGGTGTTTGTCCAGTAGTGTCATGTTTAATTTTATGGTTGTATGTATAAAGGATTGTTTCTATCTTGCTCAATTTTACTTCTTCATCATCGGATTAATTGATTATTCGGATTTTTTCATTTATTGTTTTATGAAGTCTTTCGACGTCTGCTACGCCGTTTTTTGCCGTTTTTTGCATATGTTGTATTTTGTTCTGAATTAATAATTAAATTCGGCATATGAACAAAAATTCTTTAAAAGGTAGAGGCTGCAAATTACTTTAGTGTAGGTGGTATTAATAATTTTTCTTTGTGCTCTTTGAATAAGTTCAAAATCTACATCGCTCTCATTATAAATGGAAATGTTTTTATGAATAAAATAATCAAGTAAAATTTGTTTAGCCTTTTCGAATGTCATTTCATTATATTGAATTGTGGTAATTGAGTTACCAAATATTGTTGAATTCTCTACTTTATTTTGAATGAAAATTATTTGTTTCTTGAAATAATTTTTTTTCTGTTAAATTAATAAGATTGTTATTGTCTTCGTCTATATTGAGTAACTTCGCTATGATGATTTTCTTCAATTTTAATTCTCGGTAATACATCAGCAACTGAATATTCCTTCCCTTTAATATAGTCGATTTTAAATTGGTATTCGTCTAGCAATGAGAAAATGTCGTCCGAGTAAATAATTTCGAAAAGTTTTAGTGGCGCGAACTATGGCGAGTAACTCCTTTTCGATAGCACTGTAATTTAATTCGTGTTCATTGAGTGTTTTGCTTATAAAGCACGGCTCCAAGGGCTAAATTACTGGCATCTGTGGTTAAAGTGAATTTTTTTTCGAAATCGGGTAATTGAAGAATTGTTTCTCTAATAATTAAAGCTTTAAATTTTTTGAATGCTTCTATGTTTAAACAGTGTTTGTTAAGCAACGGTCGAAGGATATTATTCATGCACCTTTGAAAAGTAGCGGGTTCATTTCTAAGACCGAACGGCATTCGAAGGTATTCATAATGACCGCTTTTGGTGGAAAATGCAGTTTTATATATTGATTCTGGATCCATTTCTATTTGATGAAATCCCTTTGCTAAATCAATAGTAGTAAAATATTGGCATTTTCCTAGTTTACCGAGGATTTCGTCCATATTCGGTATTGGAGATCTGTCGGGGATGGTTATTTCATTGAGTTTCCTATAATCAATTACTACTCTATATTTAATTTTACCAGAAGCATCAATTTTTTTTTGGTACTATCCAGGTAGGACTATTGTATGGTGAAATACTTTCTCTAATTAATCCATGATTAAGCATTTCTTGCACTTGGTTTTCGACTTCAATTTCGTGTGCTTGAGCAAGTGGGTACTGTTTTGAATAAACTGAGGAATTATGTGTTGTATTTAGTACGTGTTTAATGTTGTTTGTAAATGTTAGATTGTCTCCTTCTTCATATTGAAGATTTTTGAATTTATTTAATAAACCTTTGTAACCTTTTAATTTCCTCCTGATTTAGGTGATCTAATCGAAATAATTCAAAATCTGTTTTTTTTATTGATTACTGAGCTGAATTTTTATTAGTTTCTGGTGCCTTTTAAATATAAAAATTTTGGTTTTTATCTGATTTTGAAGTAATTTATTTTGTATGTTTTATCAAAAAGGGTTAATGTGTTATTTTTATAAATTATAATTGATTGTGTATTTTTCAACAATTTTCTGTAAATCAGTATATTGTAATTATTAGAAAAACTGTGTCCATAAAATCGTTCATTTGTTTTAAAAATACTATTGCTGGGTAACATAATGAAGTTGTTTAACGTATTGTTAGTTTGATGTCAAAACTTCTTATCTAGTGTTTTGTATATGAAGATGGAATATATTTTTATTGATCAAATTTATTGAAGATCCTGTGTCTATAAGGCATTTGTATGTGCAACCTTTGTATGCTATTTCTATGTACTGGTGTTGTCTGGGGCTGTTAACCGAAAATTTTCTCTTGGCTCTGAGCTATTTTGATTTTGATCATTTGTATTTTGTATTGATTGTACCTGTTGTTGCCCTTCATTAATCAACCCATGGTATTGATTGTAATACTGTTGTTCATAATAATTGGGTTGTAATTCTTCGAATTCGTGAACGTCTTGAAATCTCAATTCGTCAATAGACATTTTAGTTTCCGATGGTCTTAGTCGTTTGGTAACCGGGAAGTTAATGTTTTTAGATGTGGAGGTTTGTTGCTGTTGAGGTTTGTTGTATTTCCTTTAAAATGTGCTATTTGAGAAGTTTGAATTTTATTGGAATATCGTTGGAAAGGATTTTTATGAGTTCTTGGTTGTGTGTTCATGTATTGGTTGGGACCGAAATGATTTGGTACGTGCCACATAGCTTGTTTGTAAGGAATCTGTTGTGTATAGGTGGGTCTAAATGATTGCATGTATTGATTATAATTAGGTTGGAATGGTTGGGAATATTGTGGGTAATATGGTTGATATGGGATTTGGGTATTTGTATTAAATATGTGTTATTTCGAATTCTGAGTAGGGATTGCATTTTTATTACGGTGTTCTGTATTTTTATTCAGTTTAAAATTAATATGTACTTCATATATTTCATCATTTTGTGCAATAGTAATTAATAGTAAATAGTAAATAATTGTATAGGTAATTTTCTAATCAGTATTTTAATGGAAACTTTATTCGCCTGCACATAAATAAGAAAATCTGATTGGTTACCTTGAAATTAGTAGTTGGCGTAGTCTTTCCGCTTCTTCGCAAAATGCTCTCAGATTTTCCTTATAAGGTGTCTCCCTAAAGTTCTTCAGTAGTTTGTAGTTCGGTGTCTGCTGCTTAAATTCTGCAACTAGTCTCGATCTAAGGATAGGCTAATCTTCGTTGTTCGGAAGGCCCAATGATCGTGTTACGTGTCCGTCTAAGTTTCTTTCGATAGCTCAATGTAGAATCCTCTGTTGTCGCACATCATTAGTTTGGTAGAGTGAAATTACATAGCCCACTCTGCTGATAAAGGATCAGCAGATCCAGGGTGATCCAGATACTTTTTGTATTCTACCGACTGCGCGAATGTTTATTAATGTAATTAGTCGAACTAATGTCCCGTCAGTTGACTAAGGACAACGCTAAAAGAATAAATTAACGAATATTTAGTTTCACGTCTCTATTCAAATGAACTCAGCTTAAAACTAATTTCTTGTGACAAAAATCTTTCTTGTGCTGCCCTTTGTAAACAAAAGTTTGGGAGCGATTGGGATACGGATTGTACATAAGTTTGGGAGCAAAGTCGCCCGTTTGGGATATTGTTTGTATACAATAATTTGAGAGTAAGAGTGCCACTCAGGGTGCGACACTTATCGATTGCAAGAATTGTTTATGTTATTGAAGAGCGGCGTCGCCTGCTCCGGATGTGGATTGTTTGCATTGATTCAGCGTGGGATCGCCTACGTTGCATATTCTTTTGGTATATAACTGAATATGTGAATATGTCACTTTATATGTTTTTATATCCGTGCACTACTTAACGAACCTTAGAAAATTATCCACAGTTCAACGTAAGAGTTAAATATTTGTTATCAAAAACAGCCCAACCCAAAGCTGTAGATGATTTAGAGAAATTATATATTGAGACCTTCCGTCTAGAATTTTCACCACTCATTCATTGCAAAAGGACTAAAAAGGCAATCATATTATCAACAGTTTCCACAGTCATTCCTTTCTCTCGTCAAGACAAGAACATATTTTTGGGCAATGCCAATATATTCCTAGTTAAGACCAAGAATTAATTCTATTCAAAATATCTATTTCTATATATATGCCCTTAGCTCTATATTCATTTTAATAAGTTTTATGTATTTTACGTTTAAACGTATACCGTAGTTAAATTTTATATTTCAGCGGCGAGTATCAGCCTTGTAGTTGTATGTACAATTTAGTCGTGAATGGTCAGCGTTTTGCTGATGTGGGCACCTTACGGGTGGTAAATTCAATACTCTCCGATAATAAAAATAATTTTCAACTATAATTATTTCGTATGATTTAACCATCTTTATATTGCTTATCCACGGCATATGCTGAAATGCATATATTAATCAATATACTTATAATGTGAAAACGATTTCGAAACCACGGTGAACTAGAATTTTAACATGGAGGGTGTGCTGATGTAAGAAGTAAAGTAGGTCAAGAACAATGATATAACTTTTGGATACCCTTGACAATAGGGGATCGTATTGCACGGCCCGCGATGATCTATTGGCACACGAATGAGTGAAGGGGATGGAATATGGCCGAAACACAACTAAGCTTGTGGGGCAGTGTGGACTGACGACTGACGAATTTTACGGTCTAAAAATATTTTCCCAGGCACTTTAAAAATTTATTCTTGTTATGTTGGAGAGGAGAGAGGCCTACCAAGATCCCACGACAAGAATACGAGGTAGCTTATGCCCATGTAACACTTTGATAATCATGATTTAAAGATGTATAAAAAAATTATATTAGAAACGAATATACATAGAGTAGGCTTTAATCGTAATAACCGAATCAAGGATACATGAGCATACAAATATAGCCATATTATTAGGAAGTTGCTAGACAATACTTTAAATCCTACAACGTCTACTCCACTTCGTTCAAAAACAGGTTTTCGTTACATTCCCTTCAGAAATCAATTACATACCAAGCATACTGGAATGATGTTAATGAGTTAGTTGAACGATTGTAAATTTTGTTGGCATCGAAGGCAGCGGGTAACACTAGTCACAATAATGAAATTTTTTCCATACTAGAGGAGTGGCGTGAGGAAGGATTATATTTTAATGGGTCCACAAATGTTTTACAATTATAAACAAAATGTCTGTTTGGACATTTTCTTGTTGATAGGGAAACATCAGAAAATTTGAAAAAAAGTGTTAAGTCTACTGAAGGATTATTCATCTATGAGGACCGTAACCTATATGCTCAAAATAAACGTATCAAGAATGGAAAAAAACCTTTAGATAACGATGATCTAGCCACGAAACCATTTACTGATGAGAACATCGGAAAATTGGGAGAAGATTTAAGAAAAATTATAGCTCAAAATATTAATCGTCGACTCACGAAAATTTCAAGCTTAGAAAATAAAATTGAATTGTATAAGAGGGCAGACAGCGCTGACCAAATTTTTGCCAACTTTCAACGAAGGCGAATGATTACAAGGGGTATAAACGATCCGTGGCAAGCTGATTTGGTTGAAATGGAAGCCTTTTCAAAATCAAACGATGGGTACAGATACTTTTTGACTGCTTAGACACATTTTCGAAGTTTTGTTGGTGTGAGGCATTAAAGTCAAAGAGTGCTAATGATGCAACTTAAGCCATGGAAAGAATATTTAAATCGGGTCATGGAACACCAAAAAATCTGCAAGCTGATGATGGTACTGAATTCGTTAATTCAAAATTTAAGTATTGATGATAAGTTATAGTATAAATCTTTATTCAACCTTCAGTACTCTAAAGGCATCTATAGTTCAACGTTTTAATAGAACTCTTCAAGAACTATTGTGGCGAGAATTAAGTTTTAATGGAAAATATAAGACAATATGGACAGATATGTATAAGCAAGTAATCAATATATATAAAAATCGAGTGCATAGAACAATAAAAATTAGTCCAAGTAATGTCAATTGTTCCAATTAAAAACAAATGAAAATATTTATTCCAAGAAAATTCCGTAAAGGGGACCACGTTCGTATTAGTAAATATAAAGCTGTTTTTCAGAAGGGCTATACACCAAACTATACAACTGAAATCTTTAAAATTAGAAAGGTGAGCAATACCTACCCTAAAACATACTTACTTGAAGATTTAGATGGTAGTCCTATTCAGGGCGGATTCTATAAAGAAGAATTCAAAAAACACGATTCCCCCATTCATATCTAGTTGAAAAAGTTGTAAAGCGAAAAGGAAATAAAGTTTTAGTTAAGTGGCTGGGCTAGTCAAAGACTAGCTTGATAAATAAGGAAGACATATTGTAGTATAACATGAGATTTATTTGATTTAATTTTTTTTATATATTCGGCTTTCCTTATACTTAGTTTATTAATAATTTTGTATCTTTACTTAAGTAAATTTTAAGATAATTAATAAATTTTTTAAAAACTCAAAATAATTTTTTATTTATATATTCCGAATTATCTATTATAATAAAACATCTCCAATTCAATAGATTTATAAAATAGTTTCTTATCAATGTGTTCTTTTTGCAACTTAAGGGTATCTAGTGATTATCCATCGTTAACATAATTGTTATGTATCATCTCACATAAGCAAAATTAATTAGTTTCTAACCATTCAACATTTTTTTAAATATCTTTTTCAATGATCTTCACTACTTAACTCTAAAAATTGGCTTTCCTTAAAATTACGTTTTCTTTTATTGTCTTTGCCACAAATAACTTTTTATTGTATAGATAAAGAAATCAGTATCCTTATAATTCAATAGTAACGTTTCCTGAAACTTTGGCTTCATATATTGATAATGAAAATCATACATTTTCCATTTCTAATACTGCAAATCCTAAATATATGGGCATCTTTTCACTTGAAATGTATAAAAAATTTAATTATTTTTAGTTGCACTATGAAAATTTAATTTTGAAATTAATATTTTGGCACAATATGCTTTTCGTCCAGTCTTGTTGCTATCCGGAGCTTCCCAAGTACTAACAATTATTATTAATTGGTATTACGGAAATTTCACCAGGAATCTTTCCTAGTTCTGGAATAAATAAATGACAGTCGCATTTCGAAAAATTATTAAAAAATACTGGTATGAATTTTTTTACTTTATAATCCAAGTTACATTTAGAGTGAGCTGCACCCCTAAAGTTTCCTGTGAAATGACAGTGATCTATAACCCTATCAGTCTTTAAATTTTTCTGGAACAATTCAACGAATTGTCAATTATCTTTTGGTCGTCGAAAGTCATTCTAATTGGAACTCTTTTTTTTTTTAAATTATTCCCTACTCAATTTTGTAAGATTTGTTTCTTAAACAAATTTATCTAGTATAGAATGGAACTTGAAGCTGATGTTGTACTTGTGTAAATTCCGGAATATTATTTTGGGGCTGCGGCACCTTTGAGACCTTCCTACTGCATAGCGTCTTGTGTTTCAGCAGCTTCCTCAGTTCCGGAGAAATTTAAACAAACATTACAAAACAAATGCTCCCTTTTCTGATTTTCTCTTTGTGCAGTCATTAGTCCTTAAAAAGATATATGAATAAATTATTTAATTGTTTAAAAGAAACTAAAAATATATTAGGGGTTTTACCTTGAAATATTTTTAATGTACATATAATTTTTTTTTGCCGTCTTCCAAAAACGACATATTGATGTGAAGAGGTTTTTCCACTTCCGATTGAAAAAGTGGTCCAATTATTTCCTTCGTATCTTCATTATATCCGAAATCGTTTAAGCTCATTTGAGTATTCTTTTTTAGAAAATGTTTTATACATTTTATTTCGAGGGGGAATGTCAACCCTGTGAAATCTAATTTTATTTCATCACTTAAACGAAATATTTCCACCGATATGTCAATGTTATACGCCGAACATGTTTGTGGATTTCTTACAATTTTTAAGGCAGACATCACGGCCCATTGAAAACAATTGTGATCATTTTCATTACATACGTTGACTATCGCCTTTTATGTTAAAAGGAAACGAGGTAGTGGTATGAACGATGAACCAGCAATCGGTGTATAATGATTCACATTCATTTCCAAGCGAATTAATTTTATAAGAGACCATCCACTATCTTTCTCTTGAAATTCTTGAGTTTTTGAAAATATTTCCATGGTATGTTCATGAAAGATACATTCTAAATCAGAATCTTTATTTATGATCGAAATTTTACTTTAAAAACTTTTCATTTCAATCTGTTTAGATTCGTCTTTAAAAAGAATATACTCTGCAAACTGTTCAAAGTTTAATACTGAGATGAGGTAGAAACGACAATCCAGCTTCACTCAGAAATTTTCAGGTAGGATCAAGTCTGATCCATCGTTTACAAATATGTAATCAAACATGAATCCTTAAATAATTTTCTTGACTCTTCCATCAATGGGTTGAATTGCATTTCCCTTATGGGACTCTGAGCGGACATGGTTTGACCACCGATTTTTTTGCACATCACACTTGCAGGATTGACAAAACTGATTTTCACAATCACTTTTTCACTTTAACTTGTGCTTGGTGCAGCAGACAACCCACTTCAATACTTTTTTTTAGAAGACTAATTGTCCTCGGTCATATATAGTGTTTGAAGTGGGTGTGTACGATAATATTGAAAATCAGAGGTACATATTTAGAATTTTGTAAATTTAATAAACAAATCAGATAGTTCTAGCAGGGCACATAGGCTATTCATTGGTTAGAAGAGATAAGAAGTATTGATTTTGAAAATAGTTGATACGAGAGTAGCCAAGGAGACAGAGAAACATAAAACAAAAGAGTCGGTTCGATTGGGATTTTGTAAATTCGAAATCAAAACAGGTAGTTCTAACAGGTTACATCGACTACTCATTCCTTAGAAGAGATGAGAAGTATAGGTTTTGAAAAATGTTTGATACAAGTGTAACCAATAGTACGAGTATACCATCAATCGATCAAGGGGATAAAGAAGTTAACAAATTGTAGAACAAAAGAGTAGGTGAGTTAAAAGAGAGCGCGCATGCTTAGCTTGAAGGTGGGAAAGAAAATATCATTTTTTATACAAACCGTCATACTCAGGTAGCCAATAGGAGACAATTTTGAAAAAAATCATGTTGATTTTGGGAAAATCACAGATATTCATACATATGAGGTAAAAAAAGAATACGAAAAATAAATTTTCTTTTTAAATTGTGCAAGAATATTTTTTTTTGGAAAATAAAAGATATTAATACATATGAGGTAAAAAAAGAATAGAAAACCTTTATAAATTTTTTTATAAATTGTGCAAAAATATTTTAAAGGGCACGTCGACATTGTTGAGTCAGATGGACATCATGCATTTACTTAAAATAAATAACTTTCTAAACGAATTCGACGGAATTCTGTTCAATGCACACTATGTGCGTCTTCAGTTTATACAATCAAAACTTTTTGAATATAATGGAGATAATATGACAACATCTATTCATGGAAACCATATGGAGAAACCTGTGCATGGAGAAATGATGCAGCCACCGAGGGAGTCGATACTTGTGTATGCCATCGAATTTCGGATTACAAAAATGAGGCGCTGAATATTATGAAAATATACTATAATCTGGAAAAAAAATGATAAATAACAAATAACATAACAAATCATGTTCGCAATACCAAAATAATTGAATAAATGTATTATTATGCTACAAAAAAAACTTGCGACGTTTTTTTTCGAGTTTAAATTACAGGTATACTTGTGCGTTGTACCCTTTTGGGAACGTGTCAGAGTCAGTGAGCGTGCCCCTCGCACTTGTGTGCGGTATAAGGTCATTGGCGTGTGTCCCATTTATTGCGGTCAGGTAATAGACAAGGGCCCATGTTTGGGTCTCTGTCTCTGGCTGATAACTATATGACCCTTTGTGGAAAGGAGAGAATCTTTGAGAATTTACCAGTAAAACGGGGTGGAAACGAAAGTATGGGTTCCAAAATATTTCCCACATCGAAGTATCATTAACTTGTGAGATGTATTTTCTTGGGGTTCTTTTGAGTTCTAAACTTGTCTTTCAATCATAGAAAACATTATTTCCAAACATGATCGGTCATGTTTCTCTGAGATAACAACCTTTGGATACTTTGGGTGTGCGTAGGAACACCTGGGGTAATGAGGTAAAAGGGTACGTGATAACGACCTTCGGATACTATAGGTGTGCGACCATTCTCAAGTACATGGGATGGGGGATATTAATATGCTAATTGTGCCAGAATCCGCGTTTCCTATCTACTATCCAGCGGAGCTAACCCGGTACATTGCCAGGATTGAGTACCTTCTACAACTATACCATTCTCAAAATGCCCGACAAACTCACATATTAAAGCATCATATGTATATAAAGAAGAAAAATCCAATACTGGGGTAACTACGAAGGGAGCTCTTATCGAGGCCTTAGAGGACCACAGAAGACATCATCCAGCATATCCGGGACACCCCATATCAATGAAGCATTAGTAAATTCGCGGATGAATTTAAATTTAGCTCTTCAAAAGTCCACAATAAACTAGAATTCGATTTCCCAACAGAACGGTTACTTTACACAAGTTCATTAAATAAGACTATTAAGGATTGTATAGAGAGAAAACTTCCATTCAGAATTGTTTCTCTAAAAAATATATCACAACTGTTACTTACTTAAAAGAAGTAGCAATTACTTTAGGCCATTGGGACGTAGACCCATTCGATAACTATAAGCCCAGACGTCATGATAATCGAAGAAATTTGGGAGCTTCACATCAAAATTATTATTATCAAAAATATAATTCTCAATTACTAAGCTATTCAAGATATAACAAGATTAATTTAAAGGATAATAATAATTCAAATAATTCATCAAATCCTCAAGGCTCACAAAATAAAAATCAAATCTTCAGAGAAATCTAGATAAAGGTAGGGCATAAAATCCTATAAATTTCCAGGCATCTACTTCAAGTAATTCTCCTTATGTACCTGTTGAGAGACAAAGGGAAACTGACAGTGCACAGAATATAGTGGATGTAAATTTTCAGCAAACTGCCTCGGATACAGAAAGTGTTGCCCATATGTCAGAGTAATGACTGAGGAAAAACACCTAAGAGCTTAGGGCTACCTTAGATACAAGGTCATCTATCAATTTAATGACAAAGAAATTTGCAGAAAATAAAGAGGAGGAGGAAAAGTTAAAAGTGTATATAATAAATGGATCAATGGAATTAAATAAAAATGAAACATTAGATCCTACTAAACAAAAATTTTATTTACATACATTTTCCGAAAATTATGATATTTTAGAAGGCAGAGATTACTTGAAAGAAAGTAAGGCAAAAAATGCCTTGATTCACCCTTATTTTAGGACCAAGCATTTAATTTTGCCATAAATAATGAATTAAACATGTTAATTACGATTATAGCCGAATGCCATTTGGCCTTAAAAATACTACTTTCAAAAGATGTATGAACAATTTATTAAAAGATTTAATCTACAAAGATGGTTTAGTATATCTAGATGATATTATAATTTTTTCACTTCGTTGAAAAAATTACGAGATGCCAATTTAAAATTACAATTAGCTAAATTTGAATTTATGAAAAAGGAAACAGAATTCACATAGTAACCACTGCAAGTATAAAACCAAATCCAAAAAAACTAAGTGTCATTATAAGTACCCTAAATGAATGCGAAAAAATTATGCTACGATAGAAAAAGAACTTCTCGCAGGTCTTTTGAACTATTAAGCGACCACAAAACTTTAGTTTGGTTGAATAATATTAAGGAACCAAATATGAAACTACAAAGATTGAAGATAAAACTAAATTAAAATGATAAATTAAGATAAAATATTTACCAGGAAGAGAGAATTACGTGGCCGACGCATTATCTAGAACCAAGATAGAAGAAACCATGCTTCAGGACAATTTAGAAGAAGACATACAAGAAGAAACAGATAGCAACGCAGACGCAACAGTGCACAGTGCTCAAGAGGACAATCAAAATTATATTCTATCACTGAGAGACCATTCAATTATTTTTATGAACAAATTTAATTAATTAAAGGAAACAAAGACACGACAGAAATATCACATTATTTTCTTAAATTAAAAATTAAAATTATTTAGAAAGAAGTGACAGAAGCTTCAGCTTAAGAAATAATTTAAGATTATCTATGTACCAAAAAGAAATTATAAGCGCAAATCACCTAATGAAACTAGTAAGACGTACAACAAGACTTAAAGATATTTTGACATACACGGACTTTAAAGAGACAATTTTAAAACGACTTAAAAAAGTTATACACCCAGGAATTGAAAAAGCTTCTAAATGGGTTGGGGGAAAATATTATTTTCCTGATTATCAAAAATTATTTAAAAACATAATAAATGAATGCTAAATTTTTAATATTGCTAAAACGCAACATAGAAATACTAAACTGACATTTTAACTTATTTAGAAATTCAGAATATATGAGAATAATTTGTTATAGATTTCTTTATGGTAGGTAACCAACAATTCTTATCTTATAAGTCAAAAGAGTAATTATGAAAGTTTTTAATGAAATGGGACAAATTAAGGCAGAACGTTCAGCATTTATATGCGTAGCCTTAGGTACTTTGTTAATTTCAGAAGGAGTTCAAATTCAAATAACAACCAGTAAAAACGGTATTTCGAACATAGAAAGATTCAATAAAACAGTTAATGAAAAATTAAGAATCATATTAAGAAAAGAGATAATTCTTTATATTTACAGTCACAAATGTAATGCCACAAATTAGATACCAGCTGATATATTCATGAATGCAGGAACCCCAGATTATGACACACAGGGGAAGAAAAAACTTCAGTACTATAAAATAGATCCAAAATATAAACAAGCGCCTTTAGTAAAGTCTACGAATCCTTTCAAGAAGACAGGTACTTTGAAGAAAATTGACGAAAAGCATTTTGAAAAAACTAATAGAGGAAGAAAAATAGTTCATTATAAATCAAAATTTAAAAAGAAAAAGAAGGTTTATAAAAGTAAATATGATAATAATTCCGTGCAAGCGGAAGGAGACGATCGGACTCATGAACAAACCAGTGAAAGCAATAAGTTTCTCTAATACATTAGCGACTGTAATTCAATTAACAGTTGGACAAAGTATTGAGATAAGCCGCATAAAAGATCAGAATGGATACCTCTTATTTATATACGTTTTAAAACAGGATCAGTAGAAATCCCAACCAAGTACGAATATCATTAAATAAGTGTAAATTTGTTATATTACTGAACAGATATTTGAAAATCTTATAAGAGAAGCTGATGAACTTAATGATGTCATTCAAATTCGATATTTAGTGGAAAAACAAAAGAGAGAATTCAGTGGAATCAAAATAGTTAAGCTTAGTAAGAGAGGTCTATTCAATAAGTAGGATCAGTTTACAAGCATCTATTCGGAACTTTAGATCAAGATGACAATTATGAAATGGAAGGAAAAATTAGTAATTTGGTAGATAATAGTGTTCAAAACACTGATTTAAATATGATATATGATTAAATATGATTGATGTTATAAATAATGGAATTGAAATAATAAACAATCTAAAAGAAAAATGAGAATGCTCAGCGTATTAATATTTAATTTATAATATTTTACCGAACATGTAGAAGATATTGAGTTAGGAATGCAAATGGAAAGATTGAGGCTACTTAATTCAGAATTACTAAAACACGATTATTTGAAAAAAATTAAAAATCAGAACTTCTACTTGGCTCAAAACAGACACAAACAAGATTTTGATTATTTCCTATATTCCTTCGGAGATTGTCAAATCTCCCGTTTTCGAAATTATTTATTATCCTGATGAAAATAATAATATTTTAACAGAAAATATCATTGATAAGTTTTTCTTTTATGAAGACAAAGTATTTACTCAAGAAAGAGAGAAAGTTGTAATAGATAAATTCATAAATTGAATAATTAGACAGGAAAATACTGAATTCAAATATACTAAAACTTATAAAAATTTCCAAATTAATAATGTTAAACCATTTTGTTAATAATAATGAAATGTGTGACAATGATGAAGCTAAAAATGAATACATTAAATAATTCAAAAAAGTGATGCAAGACACATTTAAAAAAGGACATTTATCCTGTGTTCCAAAATTGGGGTCTCAAGCTTTATATTTGCTTAAAATTTTTGTTTTTTTCTGATTTCGGTGGGCCCTCCGCACACTTTTCTAAAATTCCTTCATTTAGTCATAACCATTATAATAAAAAAAACCTGCTGTGAAAAATCTTGTTAGTTTCAAAAATATTTATTTTTGCCACGGAAAAGGGTCAAATTTAATATAGTGTAATGCCCTAACGTTCACCCCAGCCCTACATGTCACCTGGACCTCCATTGGGCACTACTGAGGCAAGCCCACGTCGACCTTGATAGCACACCTGGGGTCGCAGCTCTTGCAGAAGCACAGTTAAACCAATTTCACGCATTATACGAAGAATACGAAATAAACCTGTTTTGAGAAAAGGATGCTCCAATGAGCTTAAGCTTAAGCTTGGCAAATTTGCACATATTGGGGGGATCGAATTATCGGTTTTCTAGTTACTGAACCAGTACTCACCAACAGAGGTCCCATTGCTGGAAAGTGTTTTATCGTTTTTAGAAAGACACTCTGGTATGCTAGAAATCTTGGGTGCTCAACTGACGGCGTATATAAAAGCAGCGGTATCACGAGACAGCAGCTAAACAATTTTGCAACACGGGTTTCCATCGTCCGTCGTCAAGCAAGAACGGAGATTGCAGGCTGAACCAACTGCACGTCAACTTCCCATGGGACAAGCAGTTGCCCATCCACACTCACCTTCTGTCCAGAATGGACGTATGCAGTAACCATCGCTACCCAAGGTCAACCATTGCAAGCTATGAATATTCCAGACATGAACCAAAAGGCCCTATGGTCAACATGGTGTCTGCAGTGTCTCTCTAACAGCAGCCGAAAAAGTGTGTTTTCCTTTCTATAGCCATGGTGGCTGTACAAGAATAAAACACGCAACTGGAAAAATGCCTTACAATAATAGATTCTGGATCTCAGCTGAAACTCATGTCCAGAAGAATGGCAGATCGACTTGAACTTTCTACCACCAGAGCTTCACTAAGTATTCACGGAGTTGGAAAACAGGTGCAAGGCTCCTCATCACAAGCACCTGTGGTGTTGACCTCCCTTTGGGTGAATTGTGTACCAACCCACGACAAATTTTGAAAGCTCGACTCATTTTACCCCAAAGTACCTGCAATGACAGTCCAAGAGATTCTTTGTGAAGAACTCTTTATATTAAACGTCAAATTTTGACCGGATCAACGGATAATGGTGAAGTTGTCATTCTCAAAAAATCGCAGGATGCTGGGATCAGCACTGGATCTGGCTCAACAGAGCTACACCACAATATTAAGAGTGGTCTTTGATGATTTAGCTCTTAGCTTAACAAAGTGAGCTACAGAGCTAAAGCATTAAAGACCACTCTTAATATCAAAGTGAGCTACAATCAATGTTGTTAAAATTCCGGACTCACCAATTCAATT
Source organism: Drosophila biarmipes (assembly GCF_025231255.1). Classification (NCBI taxonomy): domain Eukaryota; kingdom Metazoa; phylum Arthropoda; class Insecta; order Diptera; family Drosophilidae; genus Drosophila; species Drosophila biarmipes. The sequence goes on along the minus strand of NW_026114526.1, from coordinate 4,120,531 downwards.
CGTGCTTACAGCGGACAATAAAAAAATTTTCAACAGAAATGGGTTCATCCTGAAAAAAAAACTATCAACTCATACTATGGCGAAAAAAACCACTAGACAAACTGCGTTTTTTCAACTTAACAAGGTCACATACGGGACGCTAGGTGCACCCTACTTAGCAACAAATTGCTTACAACGTTTGGCACTGGTAGCACCAGCAAGTCAGCAACTAGGATCATGCGCGATTCTACAAAACTATATTGATGATTGTTTATCCGGAGCCGACACACGGAGTTGACACGGAGCCGCAATAAAGCGACGATATCAGATTTTCACAATTCTAGGTTCAGCAAAACTCACATTAAGAAAATGGTTTTTAAACCGTCTAGAGTTGATTAAAGACATTCCAAGGAGCTATCAGGCCTTGGGTCTCGATTTCAGCCAGTTTTCGGATAAAACCATAAAAATATTTGAAATAATCTGGAATCCTAATCCTAATAGTAACACTTTACGAACAAGAAACTATCACAAAATGGATTGTGTGTTCCGAGCTGGCAAAAATATTGGAGCCATTAGGACTACTTTGTCCCATAACTACCATAGCAAAACTAATTATACAAAAACTATTGCAAAGGTCATTAGAGTGGGATATTAAATTAGACAAGGAAGACGCACTGGCAGCCTTTTCCAAACGATTGTCAAATACTGGCTACCATTGAATTCCTCAGATGTCCACTTTCAGATGAGAACCCAACATTAATTCAACTTCACATATTTTCTGATGCGTCAGAAGTCGACTACGAAACCACTGCGGATCTTGGCACAATCACATCCACCGGGGGTATCAGATCTACTTGGCAATCAACATATTTATCATACAATAAATTGAGTAATTTTATGAGTTTTTTATAGCACGCCTTCTAGCTGTTTTATTCGAGGAACCTGGACAAGGCTTAGATTTGGGAGGCGAATTTAGTATATATTTTTCCGAGGAGCTATATACTATAGTTCCTTACTCAACATTTGGTCAAGGCTTCACAACTGTTATTTCGTTAATAAGCTCTTATCCACATCCTTATCTGATGATCTCCTGCGACGATTTAGGGTAAGGGACGAGTCCAACATGCGCTCCCTCTGTGAGGTTGGCATTTTGGGCACACCGATTGTGCGCACCGTTGACCAGAAACGATTTTGTAATCGCTCCGTTCTATTATTGCCGACGAGATGGAGGTTAGGGAAGCAGCCGGTGTGAGCTTCCTCTTCAATTGGATCTAGGATGCATTCCTCTGCGGGGACTACCCGATGAGATGGATATTTGGGCGCGAGATTAAAAATTCGGAGCTCCCTTTGACGACGAGGTGTATCCTAGGACCCACTGCTATAAAAGGCAACTACGGAGAGGTGGATAAGGGGGACCGACTGTGCGGGTGCTACAGCGACGTAAGATAATGCTAAAGTTGCACTTCTTAGAATCCGCAAATCCGAAGTATTTTTGGTAACTAGTGTTTTCTAGTAATTTTAGACTTACAGTTTGGAGACTTTTTTGGAGGTAAATAAAATTAAAAAAACAGTGAAATGACTCCTTTGACATCGAATAACACAGAATGCCTCTTCAATCTTCTGGATGACAAGTAAGCAACCTGCAGCCCAATAAAAATGGGACAGTATCGACGAATCTTCGTTTCGATAAAGGGATTGCTGGTCCTCAACAGCCTAACATCACCTCTAACTGCATTCGAACAAAATCTTTATCGGATCTATGCTCAAAAATTATATCCAAATAATTGATGACATTGAAACAAACCTTAAACCAGTTCAGAACTTGACAACTCAACCTCAGCAACCTAGAAAATGAGGAATGTGCCATAATTTTTTCACTTACCCCCACTTAATTATGGCTATCTTCTCAAGCTAACAGGGTGGAGTTACCGTCGAAAAGGCTGACCTAGAACACGACACATGTACATCACTCCATAGCAAGCCTTATTTTGTACTTAAAACTAAGAAAGAGTTTCGAAGGTCTAGTTTTAATCAAACCTTTTTGATTTTTTCAGTTCACAACGACAACACAAGATCTTTAATTGAACGTTTTTGCGAAATTTTGAGTTTTGTATGCCAATATGGTAGTTTGTCAATTTTTAGACAAAATGGCGCTTAGTGATTATTCTATTTCTTAGGAATGGTTGGTCACTAATCGACCGCCATCCGGTTAAAATTCGGCTAAGTCATTCTGTGTCCTTTGCGATGTTAACGCTCTTTCATAAGCGAAGTTATGGGCTAGTAGTCTCAGATGAGAAAAAAAAAATTTTTATAACCACATATTTATTTCATTTTTACTGGTAAATTTTCAAAGCGTATCTTCTTACCAAAAAAGATAAAGATATCGGCCAAAGCTGCCCGAAACGTACGAAGTTCGCGAGGTAGATACATAAAGCACAAATGAAAATGAAAGGCACAACTATGAATGAAGCAAATTTATTTTAAATATAAGTTTTTAACATTGGGATAGAGGTTAAAATGCTTATTAAATAATAAAAGTTATGAGATTTTTCATAAAAGTAGTACCAAGCATTGTTCTACGATTTACAAGTGAAGGTAAATTAAGCAATAGTAATCTACTCTGGTAGGAAGGAAGCCTTACGTTTTGATCCCAAATCAAACTATGATAGGAAAAAAAAGTAATTTGTTTTTGTACCGACTATATACAGTCAATGTGCACTTGATATTGTGGACTCCAAACCGACAAACAATATTCGAAAATAGGACGGACAAGGGAGGAAAATAATAATTTGGCCGTATAAGGGTCATCAAATTCTTCTGACCAACGCTTTATAAATCCAAGAACAGTCATGGCTTTGTTGACAGTGGTCATTATGTGGCAGCCGAATGAAAGTTTTGGGTTGCACATAAGGCAGTTCAAAATTTAAACGTTGTATTCACACCATCCCTGAAAGCAATCAATGTCCAACTGTAAGTTGAAACCCGATGCTTAATCATTATATGATTAGCAAACCTTAACATCAGCATACAAGATAATGTGTTATGATAGGGGGAAGATCGTTAATAAACAAAGTAAAAAGAGCCCTAATTAATTCAATTTGGAAACAAAATTTTTGAATATATCCTTATGAGTCCTACCATTCAAATAACATGAAATCCAGGGTAATAGATTTCCAGGAAACCCAAGCTGATCTAATTTGAGTTTTATTTAAGGCATTAGTTAGAATTTTACGAGGCTTTCGAACTTAAAGTAGTTTGGTAGAACAAATAAGTCAGCAAGTTCAGATTCCTTTGATGCCTCCATTGAAACAAAGTCGTAAATTAAAATTTACAACTATAAATAGAAATCATATCGTTAGGTTTATTATAGTCACATTTATTTTAAAGCAAATAAAGTAAAATATGAAAAATACCTCAAAGTAAATTTGGCACTGGAATCAATTTCAAAAACCATAAAGACACAAAACACAAAAAAATAGGATCGCGATTTAAACCAATTAGCTAGTTTTTAATTTCTAACACAATTATTAGGCTAAGCTTTTGTAAATAAATAAACACAAAACACTTGCACAAAATCACTTAAAAAAGCGACGCGAAATCGATTTTTGCCGCATATCTTTGGTAGACCGTTGTGTGGTTTCTTTTACCTTTACCACTACGAGTGGCGATCTAATGAAGTGTGCACCGGTTATTGTGCAACGGGGAGAACAGTATGCAGCCGCTACATAGTACTGCTTCCTGTTTTTTTTTGGGAATTTGTATTTATTTTAGGTACACACTTGTCGCTTTTTTAAGCTGTAAATATGTTATAGTCTTGACGGTGTATAAAGGAGACAGCTCTAGGAAGCACACATTTTAGCACTATTGAAGATTTAAGGTATATCAAGCACAACTCAAGTAATATGGAAAAGTCATCGTGAAAAAGTGATCGTGAAAAAGTGATTGTTCTGTGCAAAAAAATAGGAGGGCATAGTCCCATAAGCAAAATGCAATTCAAGTAGTCAAGCAAATTTCTGAAGGGTTCAGGGGAAGAATATTGTATACATTATATTTATGTAAACGATGGATCGGACTTGACCTTAACAGAGAATTTGATGAGTGAAGTAAGTATTTTCTTTGTAAAGATTATTCTAAAACGACTGAAATGAAAATATTTTAAAGCGAAATGCCAATCATGAAAAAAGATTCTGATTTAGAATGTATCATTCATGAACGTACCAAAGTAATAATTTAAAAAACTTAACAATTTTTTAAATAGGCCTTGATTTTTGACTTTAAAAAAATCCACAAAGATGTTCGGCGTTAAATATTGACATATCACTGGAAATAATTCGTTTAAGTGATGAAATAAAATAAAATTTCACAGGGTTGACATTGTTTCTTGAAATGAAATGTATAACACAGTTTATAAAAAAGAATTTTTTACTGACCTTATTTTTGGATAAAATTAGGATATTAATGGAATAATTGGACCACTTTTTCAATCGAAGGTCGAACTGAAAGACGGCGGAAATGAACATAATATGTACATTATAACTTTTTAAAGGTAAATTCATGTATTAATTTTATCTCTTTTTAAAATAAATAATTTATTCAAATTTCGTTTCATAGACTAATGACTGCATAAAGAGGAAATGAAAAGAGGGCTCAATTTTGCAGCAATGTGTGTTTTAATTTCTCCGAAACTGAGGAAGCTGCTTTGAAACACAAGACGGTATACAGTAGGAAGGTCTCAAAGATGCCGCAGCCCCAGAATAATACTCTGGAATTTACCCAAGCTCAACATCAGCTTCAAGTTCAGTAGCTATTAAAAGCGGTTGCGGAGGTTTTTTAGGCGGTTTTAAATGTGTTTTGTATGAGTTGTTTTTAATTGCAAGCGTATACTCATCCCAGAATCAGTGTGTTTGGTATTCCACGGAACCCTCCCTTTGTATTGCATTTCAAATATTGTGACCCCTCGTTATCTTCTGAGAATGAGCAGGAGAAAGTGAACGTGCGTACCCACGAACCCGAATCTCACCCCTACCCTCGAGTCCTTGCTCATGACTGCTTGTGCGCGAAGGTGTGAAATTTTAATTTTGTGAGTTTTTTTCAAAATGTGCAGTTTTTATTTTAGAACAGAGGAAATTATACCATTGGAAAGGGCTTGAAAAATGCTTTCCAATGACACCAAATTTTTTTTTTTTTTTTTTAGTGAGGGGGTATACTATTTACGGTAGAGGAGGTCATCGTCGTTTTTTGCCTTTTTCAGTCGAGTAGTGGGAATATACGGGAGCGGCGGTTTTCGCAGCGGAGGTTTGGTCGCTGCCGAGACTGCCGCTGCGATGACCGCCGCTGCGGTCTTATACTCTAGTTTTTCTTATATGTTATACGATTCCTTTTGAGGAGTGTGTCTAGGAAAAATGAGCTGAAGAATCACTTTAATGTTAAAGTTGTATAAGACTTATAGGATCACTTTTTAGGGCTGAGGATATCGAAATTGTTTTTGTCTACGATAAAGTTAGACGGGTGTGTATAGAAAAGTCAGCTAGTGGAATCACTTTAAGGTTTATGCTTTAAATTTCTTATTGGGAACACTTTTCAGGGTTTATATCTAAAGGCCACCCAATAAAATTTATGTGTAGGATAAGAAGTTTAGTTTTAAGAATTTCTTAAAACGGTGCACTGAAGCGGAAAATTGTACCGAATTTCAAATTCTGCCTCCTCCCGTATATTCCCACTACTCGACTGAAAAAGGCAAAAAACGACGATGACCTCCGCTACCGTAAATAGTATACCCCATCACTAAAAAAAAAAAAAAAAAATTTGGTGTCATTGGAAAGCATTTTTCAAGCCCTTTCCAATGGTATAATTTCCTCTGTTCTAAAATAAAAACTGCACATTTTGAAAAAAACTCACAAAATTAAAATTTCACACCTTCGCGCACAAGCAGTCATGAGCAAGGACTCGAGGGTAGGGGTGAGATTCGGGCTCGTGGGTACGCACGTTCACTTTCTCCTGCTCATTCTCAGAAGATAACGAGGGGTCACAATATTTGAAATGCAATACAAAGGGAGGGTTCCGTGGAATACCAAACACACTGATTCTGGGATGAGTATACGCTTGCAATTAAAAACAACTCATACAAAACACATTTAAAACCGCCTAAAAAACCTCCGCAACCGCTTTTAATAGCTACTCTTAGCTTAAGGCTTAGGAAATTCGAATGGCTGCATCGCGACATCTTATGCCAATGCTGGCCCGACTTTAACTGACCATTTATTCATATCTTGCTTACACAGAGATTGCCTTTCCTTAACCTATGTCGAAGTTGCACACCTTCGATATTTACCTACATCCAGACCCCTCCTACACCACGTTCACCCCCGGTAACTAGTTATCAATCCTTGTGTTCGTTTTCCTTCTAATAACAATTCTACTGGGGTATTGGGCTGCTCCTTTTGTTCGAGAACCAATCGGATTGGTTCTAGGAGTACAACATACCTGTATGCACTCCCTGTAGATGTCAACCTGTTAAGTGAACATTCTGGACTATAAAAATGACACCACTCAAATTGCTCAGGATCAGTTCTTCAAATGCCTCAGTACTGTATTCTAAAATAATTAGATCCACATCGGTCCTTGCAATCGCGCCTAACATTTCTAATCGTGCTTTTTACCTTTTAAACGAGTGGGTGAAAATTGGTAACAACATTATCGTGGTTTTTACCTATATAACGCGTGGGTGAAAATTGTTAACAACATTACAACATATAACAATATATTTTTTGAATAAAAATATTAAAACCAAAACCCTAAAAATGGAGTCATTCGTTGCTTGTGATTTGTGCACCAAAAATGTGGAGATGAGTGAGTTTGAAACTCATTATGCTCAGTGCTCAAAGCCTCGGAATGCCTTCGAGGTTTTATTGTGTAAATGCTGAAAAACGGCAACCACAAAACAGAAGGCAAAATAATTTGGACGATCATCCCACAACATCATCAAATGCTCTCAAACGGATGAGAATGGATGAGGGTAAGGAAGTACTCAAACAAGGAAAAAAAGCTAAGATTAGCGAAAATACAAATGATTTAAAATTAGAACTTTTATATCTTGCATCAAGGGAACGTTAACATATATTGACCGATAAGCATAAAAATGCATCAGCCAGAGAAGTAAAAAATAATGAAAACATAATTCTTCTTAACTCTCAAACTGTTTTTCCTGTTAAATCATATCGAATCAATAGTACAGTCCAAAACACTATTGATTTAAAAGATTTTTATCAGCATTGCCAAAAAAATATAATTGAAATTATAAAGCATTGCATGATAGAATATAGAGCCATTAAATTCAAGCTAAGAGTTTATGGTACCTATATTAAACAAACAGACGAAGGAGTTACTATTGAAACAACAAAACATTTTGGGACATCTTATAAATCTGTATACCAAAATGAAAGCATTATCGATGAACTTAATATGGCAGTAGATAGCTTACTAGCATCGAGCAGTGAGTTTCAAGAAAAAGACTCTGGTTGGGCAATAAAAAATTTCAATTATTTTGAAATTACTATAATAAAGCTAGAAAACATTCCTGCTAGCGGATACATTCAGGCCCCGAAGAATATAAGAGCCCGAAATGCACTTATAAACGTACAGAATACTGACGTATTTTGTTTCAAATGGTGCATACTGGCATTCATAGCTAACAAAACTCATGAGAGTGCTACCTTTATAACAGCAAAGCAAAAAAAGTATTCACGAGAGAAAATGACAAAGCCCACAACTTACCACATTAATATTAATAATGAAATAATTGTATATGACGGAATAAGATTGGATTTTTCAGGAATCGAGTTTCCAATAACGAATAAAGGGATTATCCATTTCGAGAAAAATAATATAAATGTTTATGAGATCGACGCTGATGGTGATAAAATTATCGGCCCAACGTTTAGAACCAAATGTATTCAAACCAACCACATCAATATATTGGGAATAAATAACGTAAACCAGGACAGTATGCATTACGCTTACATTACAAGTGCAAAAAGATTATGCTACTCACAGCATTCCAAGGCAAAATCAGGAGGATATTTTTGTGATAACTGTCTACAGTTTTTCACAGTTAATAATACTACCCACAACAAACTTGAATGCGGAAAAGTGGCCTCGTTTTACCCTGAACCAAACACTACAACTTCATTCAAGGGCTTTCATAAAAAATTATCTCCTCCGGTGGTGATATATGCCGATATTGAGGCTGTTCTTAAAAACTATAGAACATGCCTAAATTCGTCTTCAACATCGTCAACAACAAAAGTGCATAAGCATACTGCATGTGCCCTATCATTTTATATAGCACATAAATATAATCCGGATCTTGTGGACATATGAAGGTATGTAAAAACAATAAATAATTAATTTCTTAGTATTATATATATTATAAAACTAATTCAAATTTTGTATAATTTTATAGGCGCTGACTGCATACAAAAATTCTGCAAATCACTAAAGGAAAAAACTTCGAGCTTGTTTTACATGTACTGGTCGACCCCAAAAAACCCGATTGCTAGCACAATCCATGAACAGGAAGGAAATTGCTGTGCCTGTGAAAAGGAAATAAACGCTGACGATCTGGACAAATATTTTGATCAATTTTCTGGAAAATACATGGGTCCCATTCATAAAAATTGTAAGCCAAAGTACAAATTAAGTGATCCCTTCTTTCCTGTAGTATTTCATAACTTATCTAAATATGACATACATTTATTCATTACTGAATTAGAAGGAGACTTAAGCCCTATACCCTGTAATAAAGAGCTTTATATAGCGCTAATGCAGACAATTAAAATAAATGCATCAAATAGATATAAAATAAGACACATCGATTCGATTAGATTTTTAAATTCTAGTTTAGAATATTTGATAGTTTTATCAAGCTACATGGAGGACAAAGATTTTAAAATTCTAAGTACTAAATTTCAGGGAGAAAAATGTAAGCAAATGCGTAGGAAGGGTGTCTTCCCTTACGACTATTTAGATAGTTTTGAAAAATTTGAGGATACCCAGCTTCCTGACATTGATAGTTTTTACAATTCTCTCAGCGAAGAAAATTGTAGTATAGATGATTACAATTTTGCACAAAAGGTTTGGAAAACTTTTAACTGTAATACTATAAAAGATTATATAAAACTTTATTTAGAAAGTGATGTTTTAATTTTGACCGACGATTTCGAAAATTTTAGAAAAATTTGTCAGAAAATTTATAAGCTTGACCCTATTAACTATGTTACAGCACCGTCAATATCTTGGGATGCTATGCTCAAGTATACTAATGTAAATTTAGAACTTATTAGTGACGGAGACATGTACAACTTTTTAAAAAGAGCGATAAGGGGTGGGTTAACTCAATGTACCCAAAGAATTTCTATAGCTAATAATAAATATATAACTAACTTCGATTCAAGTAAACCAAATAACTACCTCAGCTATATTGATGCAAATAATTTATATGGTTGGGCAATGAGTCAACCCTTACCGCTTTCAGGATTTAAATTTTTAAGTAATGATCAATTAGAATCTTTCGATTTCAAAAATATTTCTGCTGATGGAAATGTAGGATATATATTAGAAGTGGATTTAGAATATCCTACTGATCGGCATGACTCGCATAACTACTTGCCTTTCTGTCCAGAAAACAAAGTTCCTCCAGGAGGTAAGCAGCAAAAACTTATAGCTGATTTATCGAATAAAAGCGAATACATTATCCACTTAAAACAGCTTCAACTTTGTATACAGCATGGTTTAATTGTAAAAAAAATACATAGGGTTTTGTCTTTTACCCAATCATGCTGGTTAAACCCCTATATTGATTTAAACACTAATCACTAATCAAACACAAAAAAGCCGAAAATGATTTTGAAAAAAACATTTTTAAGTTAATGAATAATGCAGTATACGGAAAAAAAATGGAAAATGTCGCCAAGCGTATAAATATAGTATTAGTAAAACAATATAAGTCAAGACAAAATTCGCCAGGCTTCAGGCAACGCATAGCTAGACATGACTTCCATAGCGTTGAGATATTTGGGACAGATCTTGCAGCGATTGAATCAACACCATCAAAAATTATGTATGATAAGCCAATATACATAGGAGTTGCTGTTTTAGAATTATCTAAATGGTTAATGTATGAATTTTATTATAATTTTCTATTACTTAAAAGTCCTTCTTCGAAAATAATTTATATGGATACAGATTCATTTATTTTATCTTCAGAGGAAGACTTTTACGAAACTATAAAAGAAAATCCTGAACGATTTGATACCTCAAATTATAAACTAGAAAACCAATTTAATATAGTTAAAGCTAATAATAGGGAACCTGGCAAAATGAAGGATGAACATGCAGGTAGGGTTATGACTTCTTTTGCTGGACTGAAGGCTAAGGCATACTCTTGTTTAGTTGATAAGGAAGGAAACGAAAACGAATGTATAAAAAAAATTAAAGGAGTTAAGAAATCGGTTATTAAAAAACTGAATCATGAAGATTATATAGAATGTATAAAATATAAAAAAACATTTTATGGATCCCAGCGAGTTATTCGAAGTAGGTCGCACATCCTCTATACTGAAATTATGAATAAAATAAGTCTTAATTATAAGGATGATAAGAGATATATTTTACCAGATAATTGTAATACATTGGCTCATGGTCATTATAATATTGAACATATATTAAGTAGTCAAAATTAAACCCGTTATTAAGTAAATGTTTATATTATAAGAATAAAAATTTGTAAATAAATAGATAAAAAATTCAACTTGTTATTGTTGCGTTTTATTACTTTAGCAGGTCATTTACAGATATCCATGAGTTGTGGCTGGAATCGAAACCGCTCCATTTTACAAGCACTTGATTATTTTTCCTTTTTAGTATTTTCTCTACTAGGAAAGCATTTTTGTCTTTCACTTTTTGAAGTTCCTCTTCATAAAATGACCCATTAATAGGGGTACCCATATAATCTTGTATTTCATATGTTACGGGGTATGTAGACTTGACTTTTAAAACTTTAAAAACTTCTGTGGTCCAATTAGGTTCGTATCCCTTCATAAATGCTCCCTTGTATTTACTTATTCTAACAAAATCACCTACTAAAAATTTATGTTTTGGAAATATTTTTGGTATATTATATACCGATTTTAAAATAAACTCTTCATTTTTCGTGCAGACATCTATAGGCTTCATTTTAATTGTTCGGTGATATGAATTATTGTATTGATTTACGAGATAATTGATGTTATGAATCCACTTATATTTACCCTGCATACTAAACATTTTCCACATACGATTTTTTAATGTTCTATTAAAGCGTTCACATATAGAAGCCTTGAGATGCGTATAAGTATGATAATGATTTATATCAAATTTATCCATTAATTTCCTAAAAGTGGAATTAAAAAATTCTTTCCCTTGATCTGACTGAATATTCTTGGGTGTACTTTTACTCTTTTTAAAAACAGATTTCATTGCCTCTGCTACATCCAGGGCAGACTTTGACTTAACTGCCTCGGCGTATGCATACTTTGAGAACGTGTCAATAACGGTCAGTAAATATCTAAAACCCTTATTTTCTTTCGAAAATGGTATCATTTCAACTAAATCAATTTGCCATGTGTCATTTATCACTTTTTGAACGAACTTTCGCCGTATGAAGTTTTTTCGCGCAGCCTTATGAATTTCATCGACAACTTGTTGTTTGCTCATCTTAAGGTGTTGATTTATTAGTATTATTTTTTATTTGATGACGATGGTTGCTTAGTCAATAATGCTTGCTTATATACAAGAACATCCCTTTTTATTTCTGAACGCATCTTTTTTGATATTTCAAAACATAATCGTGTTAAATCTATTTGCACATCCTTATCATAGGTACCTTCTAAATCAGATAGTTGAATATCAAATTTTTGTAAAGATACACACTTAGGAATAATATGATTATTGTAAAGATATATTACTTGCTGTCTTAGTATGGAGTTCCAACATAAAAATGTAGTAAAAAATATGCCTAATCTTAGTAATGATCTCCAGGACTCAGAATCAAACTCAATTTTGTTACCATACTGATTAATCACAAAAACGTACTGATTATCTGATTTCCTAAATCTAAAGTTACATTTTATGGAGTGCAAGCACGGATGATCAATAATTGTATCAGGCATCAAGAAGTCATACTGGTCCAGCTTCAACTGAATAAATTCCTTATACGTAAGAAGTTGCATCCATTCGCCTTTGTCAAATCCAATGAAATTATTTTTACTTTGCTGCATCCAAACCATCGGCAAAAATTTTCGAGTAGTTGACAGACCACATTTCAATTTTAAGTTATGAACAACATAATACTCGAATCCAAAAATGACTTCGTGGTCCTGTTTCTTTCGAGAAGTTTTATTTCTTTTAGTTACACACATGTCCATCAGGTAAGACTACTCTAAATAAACTGTAAATATGTTCTAGTCTTACCGGTATATAAAGGAGAAAGCCCTAGCAAGCACACCCTCAGTTGATTAAAAAATCTCAACCAATGATGAACACAGTCGATCGTAATTCAAGCATTATAGTAGATTTTCAATATGTACTTGGTAACAACAAACAAGTTTTCGTTAAGGAGCTGGCGTTTATGCCTGCTGGAACTGTTATACCTAATTTTTTCCATTTCAAACCGCCATATAACATAAAAGAATTGGATAATGGAGCTCTTAAGCAGCAGCACCTTAACCAGCAGAACATAAACGGATTGGATTGGTCAGCTGGAGACATTCCATACACAAGTCTTAAAGAAATACTCACACCACTCAATAAGTATCACACAGTTCTTCTTCGTGGTGAAATTAAAAAGAATTTTTTAATCAAGTATTTATCAACAAACATTATCGATATAGATATCGGAAGAAGTTTAACTCAACTACCCAATTTTTCTACGAATTGTAGAATACACAAGAAAAAACTTCCACTTCGATGTTCATTAAATAATTTATTTAAGCTGTTTGTATTCTTAGAAAACACCAATTATGAAATATATAGTAATGGTGACACATGTGTTTAAAATTTAGTAAAAAGAAATTCATAATCCTATCAGGTTGTCTCTTATTATGGATTCTTTTAAGAGATTTTTTGGAAATGATCCCCGTAAAAATGGATACACGCAACTTATTTATTGTAATTATTGCGGATCTGATACTCATTTCGAGAAGAACTGCTCCAAGAAACGCGATCAAGTGAATATTAATAAAACCTAATATAACTTAAAAACATTATATAAGCAATTAGTAATAATATAATATATTAAAATTCATTCCGAATAAAAAAATTTTTTTAATAAAAAATGTTTACACAATTTATACATCCTTTTACAATGCTTATTTGTGGACCCTCAGGATCGGGAAAAACAACCTTTTTAGAAAATCTAAACACCAAAAAGAATGATCTTTTTAATATTTCAATAGATCGAATTATTTGGTGTTATGCAGAGGAGAGTGCCAAGCCCAATTTCGAAAAGATTGAATATTTTAAAGGAGTCCCTGAAACAGTTGAAAATGAAACGAATGAACCAATTCTTTTAATATTGGATGACTTGATGATGGGAGCCTTTAATAAAAATGTGTGTGAGCTGTTTACAAAAGGATCACACCATAGGAATTTATCAGTTATAGTGGTAACTCAGAACATATTTCATAAATCTTCGCACACCAGAGATATTTCACTAAATACCAAATACATTGTTGCTTTCAAAAATCCTCGTGATAAGCTTCAATTTCAATGTTTAGCAAGACAAATTTACCCAGAAAACCCCACGGAGCTATTTAGAATATAAAAAGAAGTAACGGAGCAACCTCACGGATATTTACTTATTGATCTCACTCAGGGCATTAACGATCTCTTAAGATTTAGATCTGACATTTTTAATTCAGAATATTCTGTGTGCTATTCAAATGAAAATGGTTTACAAAAAGAGCCTAAATCGCTTGAAAGCGAACAAACACTTATTGTATGTGCTCAAAAAGGCCGACAATAGACTACGTAAGGCAATTATAAGCAATAGTAATAGTGACCTGGTAAAAACAATAGTAGAGATTGTATTGAACACATTACAGGGAAACCATAAAGTTACTAAATCCCATCTTAATGCTCTAAAAAAGTATAAAAATGCATTGCGCTACCTTTCGTGCCCAAAACGTACATTAAACTCTAAGAGAAAAGTCCTTATTCAAAAAGGGGGATTTCTACCGATTCTAATAACTTCATTGCTTTCTGGAATTTTTGGAAAACTATTAAAAAATGATTAAGAATAAATATAATTTAAGCAAAGTAATTTTAATGCATCTTAACAGCTATCAGAAATTGATAAACAATGATAGAGGAAATGAATTAATAAATATAAAATTTTTACCAATATTAAATAATAACAAAATAAGTGATTTCGATAAATGGATCAAAATTCGTCAAGAATTAAGTTACTATCAAAACAAAAAACGTAATAAATCATGGAATTTTCAAAATGAACAAAAAGCGAATCCTATTACAACCAAAACAATTGAATCCCAAACCACTGATTGGATTGATATAAAACCCAGCACATCGGAATCAACATCAAAGTACGATCACTCACGTCCGGAAAAATTTGAGTTTCCCGATTTACCACCTGAAAGTGATAATGAGGATTTTAGTTCAAATACAAAAGAAAATGTTGTTTCAGATAAACGAAAAGTGAGTGATACCTCTTTTTTAGATAGTGAAACAGATAAAAAGAAAATAGGATTAGAGAAACCAGTGCTCAAAGCGAAGCTTAATGAACGACAACGCAAATTCAAAGCAAAACTACTAAAATTGAAAACGGAAACTTTACCTTATCAAAATTTTAAATATGTAACAGGACGTGAAAGGTTAATGCGATCGGTTAGAACAAAAAATCCAGTACAAACTGGTAAAAATAAATTAAATTGGATTTCGTATCATTAACTTCCATAAATATCAAATATGGGTTATTTAAATGAGATTTTTATCACATTGTTAAGTAACGACTCAATGAATGTATTTCCTGACAACGTAAAGTGTGCATTTACAAACATTGTTAACATTCCAGAAGACATGAACGATGACTGGGAAGTCGGTATTTCAGACATATATTTGAATAATTACATTAAATATACACCTAACCAAGATAAAAATGTCGTTGAAGAAACCGAGTTTGTTAGTCTTGTAAATGCTGAAACATTTAGGTATAAAAATGTATCCGTTAAAACGAATATTCCTGAAAATGGATTGATTTTTATTTACACTGACATAATAAAACCAAGGTCAGTAGGTAGTAAAAGACCGCGATGTCTTCGTGTAATGCATTATAATGGAAAGGAAAGAAATATTCAATTTAAAAATATTGAATATTACCCTTTGGACATATGGTCGCCAAATGAAATCTCAATACTCATTACTGATTCCAATGGATATAAGGTACCATTTGAAACTTCAGCTGTTCCCATTTTCGTTACTCTTCACTTTAGAAGAAGAAGAAGGTCAGGACTATAAATAATGCATACCCAAATGTTATTTATTTAGAACCAAAATAGTCATCATGGTGAAATCTTATCAGGATTATTATGTAAATCAGTGTGGTGGGGGCTTAAGCAACATCGGAAGTCTTTACATATCTCCGCATATAGTGCAACAAGGACGAGGAATAGGAAATTTTTTTAGCGGTCTTTTTAATTACATAAAACCACTTTTTCTTTCGGGCATAACTGCTATAAAAAATCAGGCTGCTGAGACTGGTAAGGCTGTAATCAATGAATTTGGGAGAAAGCCTTTAAGAAATATAATTCAAGAACAAAGTAAAATTGCTTTACAGAATCTTTCAAATAAAGCAATTGATAAAATTACCCGTTTTCAAAGTGGAAGTGGAAAAAGAAATAAAAGGCTAGGTAATAAGAAAAAACGACTTCATTATACATCTAAACGACCACGTAAACATACCCAAACGCAACATAAAAAAAAAAAATCAACAAGAAAATTAAATATTAAAGATATTTTTTCTAAAGCAAAATGAGTACGCATATCGAATGTATGAAAAGTGAATTAGATTTGTTTGCGGCACACCCCACGCAAAGTTCTATTCTAAGAACTGAAGAAGTCTCATACAACCCAATTGCTTCTTTGGACGGTGCCTCTTCAATCGAATTTGTTTTCTTGGGAAATGGTGAAACGTATCGAGATTTATCCAGTGTTTATTTACGACTTGTTGTGCAACTTAAAAAAAATTATAACAACAGCATTGAAGGAAATGCTGTTGGTGTTGTAAACAATATTCTACATTCAATATTTAGAAGTTCGTCCGTTTATTTAAATAATATACTGGTATCGCAAAGTGATAATAATTATCACTATAGAGCGTATTTGCAAACAATTTTAAACTATGGGAGTGACGCCTCTGAAAGTCACTTGGCCTCCCAAGGTTATTTTCCCAATTTTGGAAGAATAACAGCAGGGAAATATGTTTATCCGGACTCGAATGAAACCCTTAAAAATATGTTTCAAAATAGTAACAAGGTTGAGTTATTCGGAAAAGTTCATGGAGATATTTTCAATCAAACCAAACTGCTTGTTAACAATGTTGATTTAAGAATCAATTTCAATATTGAAAAAACAGCGTTTTATTTAATGGAAACTGGTACTGAATCAAATTTAAAGATACTTGAAGCACAACTTTTCATGAACATGTGGTTCAGTTAACCCAAGCATTTTATTGGCTCATCATCATGTTTTACAAACAAAAAATGGTCTGTACCCATTCAGCAAGGTTGAAGTCAAATCATTTACAATATATCCGGGCAACAACACACTGTCGATAGACAACGCAGTTATTGGTCAAATACCAAATTTTCTGGCCTTTTGTATGGTTAAGAACCGCTCATACTCAGGAAACCGAGGCTTAGACCCATTTCAATTTGAACATTTTAAAATTCAACGCTTTAACCTATTGGTTAACGGAGTTCAAGTTCCTTCCCAGGCTCTGGAGTTCGATTACTCGAACGCTGAAAAGGTTCAGAGCTCAAGAGGTTATAATATGCTTTTTAGATCATGTGGAATTAAACATTACGATCGTGGACTACAAATTACCAAGGAAATGTTTGATTCAAACAGTTTTATATTAGCCTTTGACTTAACTGCTGATCAATCAAATTCAACTATATGTTCAAATTTAATCTCTCAAGGTACTATAAGAATCGAAGGAAGATTTTCGGAACCACTTGCTGAAGCAATTACTTGCTTGGTATACTGTGAATACGATTCAATGATTGATATTGATAAGCATAGAAATATTCGTACGCTCTTTTAAAATGAATACTTTACAAATTGAACATTTTCTTTCTAAGCATTCAAAGACAAAATCTATTTTTAAAGGAGTTTTTCCTTCTGATAGGTTACCAAAAACTATTTTAAAGTATCCCGCACTAATAATTGCAAATACCGACACTTCAGATCAACCTGGAACTCATTGGATTGCATTTTATTTTGAAAGTCGTAGGTCAGCAGAATTTTTCGATTCATATGGTCAATATCCCCAGAAAAAAGAATTTTTAATATTTTTAAAATCTAACGCTTATAAATTTTGTTTTAATAAGCAACAACTGCAGGGATACTTTTCTAACACTTGCGGACATTATTGTATGCTGTTCGGTCTTTTTAAAAGTAAAAAGAAAACACTAAATTCTTTTTTAAGAAAATTCAAGAAAAACGACTATTCATTTAATGATAAATTAATAATAAAAATGTTTAAGAACCATTTTAAAAAATAAAAAACATAAAAACATATATATATTTAGGTAAAATTAAATCGTTTTATTTATGGTTTTGGAGCAATACGTTTGTTTAACTTATAATATTTAATCATTAGACTAAGGGCTTCCTCTTTCAGTGCAGGCAGCATATGACACTGACATGTGTCTGGTCCAGATGAGGCATCATCGTCGCTCCAGGGACAAAGTTTATAATGGAATCCAAACTTCGAATGGATCAACTCTTTTTCCTCTAAATCCTCCAAAGTAGCTTTTAGGAACTCCATCCTTTGTAGGTGTTGCTCGAAAAGCATGCCTTCAAATTGCATCAAGAATAGTTCTATCTGTTGAGCGTACATTTTTAAGGACAACTATTTCTTTTTGAGACTGATTTAAGACTGTTGTTGGATTTAAAAACTCAGCTCTTTATATTGAAGAATCTTATTTACTTTACTTATTTACTGATAAAAATTCAATTTGAGCACAACTAAATCTGTTCAGATCTTTTCCTTTATATACCATATGAGCTATTCCATTCTCATTTAATTTCCTAAATGGTGTCTTTGTAGAAAATTTGTTCACATAACTTTTAGGTAGAAATATCCAAACATCTTTATCGTCCTTATCAGTTAAATACAGAGCTAATTTAGTTCCATATGGTGTCTTTTTCAGCTTACATCCAGTGATCTTATACTCAAATCCAATACATAGATTTTCAATTTTTGTGTAGCCAATCACAGGCTTCACGTCATTTAAGGTCTCTAAGAAGTCCTATAAAATTCAACAAAATTAGGTGATAAAGTATTTACTTTTAATTTATATGCATACCATTTTTGATCAGCGTAAGTTTGGATTCGTCGTGCACTAGTACCTAACTGTTGTATACTAAATCTTTAACCAGAAATTACATGGTCTTTTATACTTGTCAAAAACTATACACTTCTATCAATTCATGTGGAGTAAATGAGATAACAATATGTCTTCATTATATGCACCAAAATACTTATTCAAACTATGTAATACTTGAGAATAAAGTTAGAAATACATATCAGTATGTCTATCTCTTTTTATATTTATATAAATCTTTCAATAGCGTTAAAATAAAGTTAGTATATATAACGTAAGAATTGTCCCTCAAATGCTATATAAGATAAATTTTTTATAGAAAAGTCAGTTTATTTTTAAAAACATCGAAATGGTGAAGTACCATTGCGAGTTGTGTTCAGAAACAAAATCCTTTACTACTCGCAGCGGTCTAAAAGGGCATACATTAAAAATACACAACTTCGCCTATCAGAAATCTAAATCCTCCTTTTATTATTGTTATTTCTGTCCTAAAGTACGGAAAATTTGGTTGCGATACGACTTTAATATGCATCGTCTATTGGTTCACAACGCAGAGCTAAAAAGTATTTGTAAGGCAAAGAAAAATTATTCAATAAATAAAAAACAATTATAAGCCCTCAATTTTAAAATAGTTTTTACTTTATTTTTCTTTATGCATGGTGTATTTATAATTAAAAAGTTAAGAATCTAGGTCAAATAAAACATCTAGTAATGCGTCGTCATCTCCATCATCCAGCAAAGTTAAATAATGGTTAGTCGGTGGCGGTTGAGGTCCCATAAGTTCTTCAAAGATGTGGTCGTCGTTAGGAAAAACCTCATCTTCTGTCCTGGATAGGTCGTCGTCCAATTGAAATTCCTGTGCGCACTGAAATACATCTTCACCTTCTTCGTGTGTGATAAGGGATTCCAAGAAAGCCTGCGTAGTAGTCCCCAATGGAAACTGGCTCCACTCAAGAGACTCCAATCCTGGGTCCCTATTTTGGGTCGACGATGCAGCCGGTTGAAATACGCTTTGTAGAAGGCGATCAACCGAATCTTCTGCTTCGGAAACCTGTACAAGTTCCAGATCCGAGTTTTCGATTATTTCGAGATCAGAATCTTGCGTGGGTGGTAATTCCGGGTTGTCAATCTCAACCTCGTTTTCCGAATCGATAAATTCTACGGTTAGATCCATAGGTATGCAGTACTGTGGCATTTGAAGAACTGATCCTGAGCAATTTGAGTGGTGTCATTTTTATAGTCCAGAATGTTCACTTAACAGGTTGACATCTACAGGGAGTGCATACAGGTATGTTGTACTCCTAGAACCAATCCGATTGGTTCTCGAACAAAAGGAGCAGCCCAATACCCCAGTAGAATGGTTATTAGAAGGAAAACGAACACAAGGATTGATAACAAGTTACCGGGGGTGAACGTGGTGTAGGAGGGGTCTGGATGTAGGTAAATATCGAAGGTGTGCAACTTCGACATAGGTTAAGGAAAGGCAATCTCTGTGTAAGCAAGATATGAATAAATGGTCAGTTAAAGTCGGGCCAGCATTGGCATAAGATGTCGCGATGCAGCCATTCGAATTTCCTAAGCCTTAAGCTAAGAGTAGCTATTAAAAGCGGTTGCGGAGGTTTTTTAGGCGGTTTTAAATGTGTTTTGTATGAGTTGTTTTTAATTGCAAGCGTATACTCATCCCAGAATCAGTGTGTTTGGTATTCCACGGAACCCTCCCTTTGTATTGCATTTCAAATATTGTGACCCCTCGTTATCTTCTGAGAATGAGCAGGAGAAAGTGAACGTGCGTACCCACGAACCCGAATCTCACCCCTACCCTCGAGTCCTTGCTCATGACTGCTTGTGCGCGAAGGTGTGAAATTTTAATTTTGTGAGTTTTTTTCAAAATGTGCAGTTTTTATTTTAGAACAGAGAAAATATACCATTGGAAAGGGCTTGAAAAATGCTTTTTTTTTTTTTTAGTGAGGGGGTATACTATTTACGGTAGCGGAGGTTATCGTCGTTTTTTGCCTTTTTCAGTCGAGTAGTGGGAATATACGGGAGGAGGCAGAATTGGAAATTCGGTACAATTTTCCGCTTCAGTGCACCGTTTTAAGAAATTCTTAAAACTAAACTTCTTATCCTACACATAAATATTATTGGGTGGCCTTCAGATATAAGCCCTGAAAAGTGTTCCCAATTCCACTAGCTAATTTTTCTATACACACCCGTCTAACTTTATCGTAGACAAAAACAATTTCGATATCCTCAGCCCAAAAAAGTAATCCTATAAGTCTTATACAACTTTAACATTAAAGTGATTCTTCAGCTCATTTTTCCTAGACACACTCCTCAAAAGGAATCGTATAACATATAAGAAAAACTAGAGTATAAGACCGCAGCGGCGGTCATCGCAGCGGCAGTCTCGGCAGCGACCAAACCTCCGCTGCGAAAACCGCCGCTCCCGTATATTCCCACTACTCGACTGAAAAAGGCAAAAAACGACGATGACCTCCGCTACCGTAAATAGTATACCCCCCACTAAAAAAAAAAAAAAAAAAATTTGGTGTCATTGAAAAGCATTTTTTAAGCCCTTTCCAATGGTATAATTTTCCCTGTTCTAAAATAAAAACTGCACATTTTGAAAAAAACTCACAAAATTAAAATTTCACACCTTCGCGCACAAGCAGTCATGAGCAAGGACTCGAGGGTAGGGGTGAGATTCGGGTTCGTGGGTACGCACGTTCACTTTCTCCTGCTCATTCTCAGAAGATAACGAGGGGTCACAATATTTGAAATGCAATACAAAGGGAGGGTTCCGTGGAATACCAAACACACTGATTCTGGGATGAGTATACGCTTGCAATTAAAAACAACTCATACAAAACACATTTAAAACCGCCTAAAAAACCTCCGCAACCGCTTTTAATAGCTACTAAGTTCCTTTCGATGTCTACGCGGATTTTGAATGCATTCTGGAACCAAAGAATCTTGAAGTGAGCACCAAATTATTTAATATTAAGGAACATATTCCAATATCATACGATTATTATACAAAGCTTAAGTTTGATTCTAGACTAGATAAATTTGTTTTAAAAACGGGAATAAAATCCGGAACAAGTTTTTTTAAATTCATTAATAGAAAATTTACATAAATATAGTGAGGAATAGTCACATAAAACAGTTCTATTTGAATGACTTTAGGTGACCAACAGATATTTAATAATTCATTGAATTGTTCTATTGTCGGAAAGTTTTAGGGACTGAGAGTTAGAGATCACAGTCATTTCTCTAAATGTAACTTGGATTATAAAGTAAAAAAATTCATACTAGTCTTAATTGATAGTTTTTCGAATTACGACTGTTTATTTATTCAAGAACTAGGAAAGATTCCCTGTTAAATTTCCATAACACCGATTAATAAGGAAACTATATTTCTGTTTTGAAAAAAATAATAAGTTTTAGTGGAAAGAGTTTTGAAATTCGTTTTCTCGATACCTGGTTCATGCCCTCAAGCTTGGATACCCTAGCATCTTATTTAATTGACGATCTAGTGAATACTGTAAAGTCATTAATCAGTAATGATAAAGAATTTCGACTAATGCGTAAGAAGGGTATATTTATATGGTATACATGACTTAAAGAAACTTCCCTTCCAAATATTCAGCTTGAATTGCTGACAGATATCGATATGTGTAGATTTATTATTAAAAAAAGCATTCGTGGTGGTTAAGTTCAGCTTTAATTTCTGACAGATATAGATATGTATAGATTTATTCAAAAAAGCATTCTAGGTGGTTTAGTTCATCTTTAATTGCTGACAGATATAGATATGTATAGATTTATTTAAAAAAGCATTCGAGGTGGTTTATTTTATTGTTGTCATAGATACACCAACGCGAATAATAAATATTTGTCAGAATTTGATTCCTCGAAGGAGTCTTCATTTTTCATGTGTGTTAATGCAAATAACTTATATGGTTGGCCAATGTCACAACCTTTACCATATAAACACTTTTAGTGAGTATCTACCACAGACATAATCTATTTTGATATTCATAATACTTTAATTGAAGTGGGCTCAACGTATCCGTACCGTTTATATGATCTTCATAATGATCTTCCATTTTTGCCGTCAAATTGTCTGGAATCAAAAGAGGATAATATATGCTGATCTTCCATTTTTTCTGTCAAATTGTCTGGAATCAAAAGAGGATAATATATGCTGACCTGGAAAATAAGAAATTTTATGTAATACATTATCGGAATTTGCAAAAATGTATACAGAATGGGTAAGTACTGAAAGAGATATATAGAAAAGTTCAGTTCTTAAAAAAGCCTTGGTTAAATAACTATATTTACCTAAATACTTGCAAAACAATATGCAAAAAATACATTTTTAAAAAGTTTTTCTTTAAGTCGATTAATAATTCTGTAAACGGAAAAACAAAGGAGAGCACCGAGCCCAGAGTCGATATAAAGCTTGTTAGTGCATGCTGTAACGAACATCCACTAAATAACAAAATTAAGGCTGGGTGTTACGGACGGGTTAGACCGCACGCAAAAATGTCAATCGGCTTTGGCTCGTTGGCTAGTGGGGTGGATCTTTGCTTTAACCCGTCATTGCCTATTAGATTATTAAAAACCAAACCAAAACTAAGGCCGGGGAGAAAAAGCACTACTACTCTTGGTCTATTGTCGGGCGCAAAGTCCCCTACACCTGCGATCTACCGCTTTACCACCTCAGCTGTTAAAGAGGCGCCGTTCAGCCCACCCTTCCATTGGTTGTTCCATAACCCTTTTCCTTCCCACAGAACGGCCCTTCTGATTTAATTTACCAACTTAAAGAATAAAATCCTAGCAAAATTAATATCGTCCACAATACGGTCTGAAACTAAAATGGAGTATAAGGTACAGTATAGAGCACAAAATATAATAAATAACATAAATAATTTCTTATAAATAGGGGTAGGTGCGTTAAAAGTATTTTATAAATACTTCGATAAGGATCGGCTTGCTAATTTGATTTACTTTACTTAAAAGCCTTCTTTGTTTTACTTAACATATGAATTTACTTTGCATTACGTTACAATATCAC
Source organism: Drosophila biarmipes (assembly GCF_025231255.1). Classification (NCBI taxonomy): domain Eukaryota; kingdom Metazoa; phylum Arthropoda; class Insecta; order Diptera; family Drosophilidae; genus Drosophila; species Drosophila biarmipes. The sequence continues at coordinate 4,096,810 of NW_026114526.1, read as the reverse complement.
CGTTTTCATTTGCATGCCAAATTAAAATTTCGTGCGTAGCCGCAAAGGCTATTTACGATATTAGCGCGTCATTCATTTTACTTAATTTTTTAATTATCTTTACTTTTTCGTATTTTTTCCCATTGCATAAACAGGCAGCATTATATGTACGGAAAATTGACTTGCAAATTTCAATAAGTTTTCTTTTAATTTTCACAACATATTAAAATTTAAAAATGAAATTAATATAACCACCTACTATAAAGAATATTTGTATATAAAATAAACGCTCACCAATTTTCCAGCTGCATCCTCGAAGAAAGCTTTTTTTCCGAAGTTGGCTGATAATGCTGCGAATAAATGGTCCTTGGAGACATAGGGCTTTTTACTTACCATGCAATTTTTTTTTTTTGAAAATGGGGAAACAATGGCGGAGTTTTAACAAGCTTACCGCGAGTCTCAAACACTTTTAACAATTAATAAAATACACTCTAAAAGAAAATATGACAAAAAAAAGTATATATATATATATATATAAGTATATATATATAGTATATATATAATTAAAAAAAAAAAAACGTAGCTCTTGGCTCTATTCCGGCACTTTTCTTTTCGCTCTTCTATAGCTTCTTTTCACCAATTTGTCCCCCTCACACCAATGTGTGAGGTTAAATGATCTTTTCGCCGGTTTTCTCGACGGATTCGAGATCACTTACGGTCACAATTCAATTGGTTTTTTTTTTTTGACAGTTTCCCCCAGCTCAACGCGGAGTCGGGACAGTGTAAAATTAAGCCCTCGCGCAACACCTTCGTCCAGCGATTTTCCCGTGTTCCACTCAGATCGTAAGTCGCATAATTACTGGGCGCCCTCTCCGAATCGCACCCCAATGCGAACTTCCGGTTCATTCAGCTGCTTGAAGTAAACGTAATTTTTTTTCCTTTGCTTTCCGGTTTAATAACCGCCGAGTCCCTCTAATTCCCATAAAGCGCTGCTGATGGGTCCCTTCGGTTCTTGTTTATTTATTTTCGACTCATCCAAATTAAAAATTTGCCAATGGCGGCAAACCCCTCAACAACCGAAAAGAAAACCGCTCTCCGCAGAAAGCAACTAACATTTCACCCTGTTGACCCATTAAGCTTTCTCTTACCCCTATCCCTATCCCGCGACCAATCCACAGATGGCGCCAGCTCCAATCTGTTCCCATTTAACTACCAGCGCTACCATAGCTCCATAACAAGACTGGACGAAAGGCACATTGTAAAAAAACTTTAATTTCAAAATTCAATTTTCATAGTAAAACTAAATCTAATGACAATTTCAAAACCCATATATTTAGGATTTGCAGTATTAGACTTATCGAAATGGAAAATGTATGATTTTCATTATCAATATATGAAACCAAAGTTTAAAGAAAAGTTACTCTTAAATAAAATGTATTTGATGTATTAGATTGAAATCTTATCTAGTTACTATAATCGAGACCCCAACTGAAATTAAATTGAAGATCCCTGATTGATACGATAATAGGACACCATCAAATCGTTAAAGAAGACACAATGTTATACAGCAAAGCAGAAGGTTGGTTAGAAAAGGTTACACATTCTTGGCTTGCAGGTGGGAAAAGAAAGATCAGTTTTTATACACAGAGTCATACTCAGGTAGCCAATAGGGGGCAGTTTCGAAACAATTATTTCGACGTTGGGAAAAAATCAATGATTTTCATTTGTTGAAGTTCGAGTATGCAGATCTTTAGGTAAACGAAGAATAGGAACACTTATATAATAAATCTTTATAAGTTGTGTAAGAATATTCTAAATGGGTAATACGATATTGTTGAGTTAGACATACATCAGGGATTCACTTAAAATAAATAACACTCTGAACGAATTCGATGGAATTCTGTTCAGTGCATATTTTGTACGTGTTCAGTTTATTCAACTAAAACTCTTTCAATGTAATGGAGATAATATGAAAACATAATTGAAATCATATAGATGGAGCCACCGAGAGATTCGGTATGCCATTAAATTTCGGACTACAAAAATTATCCACCTAATATTATGAAAATATATTTATTGCGGTCAGGTAATGGTTTCTGGCTTTGGCTGATGCCTTTAAGATCCTTTTGTGGATAGGGAAAAATCTTCTTTACAGTTACCCGTTTTGGGGCAGAAACAAATATTTTAAAAATTTTTTAAATAGTTTTTTATCGAGGAAATTGGCTGCATTTTGAAAACCTGAATGAGCATTGGAAAACGTGTGACTGCCTCATTTTGCAATTCGCTAGAGCAGAGCCAAAAATTAATATCAATATATTGCAAAAGCTTGTTCACAATATTTTTATTTCGAATTAAAACGGCTGGTAGTGAATATGGAAAATAATTTCTTGACTGAGAAATGTCTGCTACTTGTGAGTAGCGGTCTCGATTTCAATACCTGTTATCATGTTAGGCGGGCGCGCCTACAGACTTGCGTGTGTGCCTTTTATTGCGTTCAGGTAATGCGGGTCTCAGGCTCTGACTGATATTTTTCTGACCGTTTTGTGGAAAGGAGAGATATGTCTGAACTTTATTTTTTAGAATAAATCGTTCCTCGTTACCTTACTTCAAAGTAACCATGGGGTTATGAGAAATACTAAAATTTTTTATAGATACAAGCTCAAATCAAAATTATATTAAAAACCAGTTGGTACCAAAACAAAATGAATTATTTTTCATTAGCTCAGTTGGAGGTTCCATCAAAATCACACAACACGCAATACTTAAGCTCCCTAATATTTCAGGTAATCCCATGCAATTTTGTTTGCTAGAAAAACTAAAAACTTTTCACGGTGTAAAGGGCAATTACACAGTGAAACCCACGAGTAATTATAGATGTGAAAAATTATACATTACATTTAGGAAATAAACGAAAAATTAAAATCCACCAATAAGCAACACAGTCACAAAATCATAAAATATGAAATTACGAGACTTCAGGTCCAAAAACTCCCCATTCATTTTTTAAAGAGCTTTAAGAGAAAATAGGAAAAATTTGCTATGTATACAAAGACGACGTCATAGATTTTAGCAAAAATAAAATAAAATCAAAATCTTGAAAATGTATTTTCAACTTTACAAAAGACAAACATCCGATTTCAAATAGAGAAATGTCATTCTGTTTAAAAATGAAGTAGAGTTCTTGGTGTATACAATATAAGAGAATGAAGTTAAATCGAACATAGATAAAATAAAAGAGATTACAAAATGTCCGGCCACAAAAACACTAAAAGATCTCTGTGCATGACAGGTTAATATAGGAGCTTTATAAAAGACCTTTTCATACCCTTACAGAGGGTAAATGATTTCAGTCAGAAGTTTGCAACGCAATGAAGGAAATGTTTTCGACCTCATAAAGTATATATATTCTTGATCAGCGTCACTAGACGAGTCGATCTAGTCATGTCCGTGTGTTCGTCCGTTTCTACGCAATCTAGTCACTCAGTTTTAAAGATATCGGGCTGAAACTTTCCTAAAAGTCTTCTTTGTACTGCAGGTATTATATAAATCGGAACCAGCCGGCTCAGCCCCTGAATTTTTCAAAAAGCGTAAATAATCATAACGCTAAGCTAAAACGCTGGAGAGATCTCATCTCAGGTACAAGCCCGGAATAGCCAACGTAGCAGCGAGTGCGCTGTCCCGAGCCCCTGCAGAAAATAATTTATTCAGCTCCTCAGGATCAGTTCATAACGACGAAAGCATGTCACACAACCTCATATTTGGTAGAAGGTCCAAACAACGTAACGTTCAAACCAGATATATTTACTGACAGATGACACAGATATATAATTAAACAAAAATCGTACACAGAAGAAGCACTTATAGGCCTCTTAACTAGCAGACTTGACTCTAAACGTATAAATGGAATCATTACACCCGAAGAAGGAATGCGGAAAAATTCAAAGGATTTACTATTTTAAATCATACAAAGCTAGGTGTTCTAAAAACGAATAGACGACGTATTTTTAGAATTAATAAAAATTTTTTCTTTCGGAAGCAATAAATAAAATTTAAGCCTTAGTTCAAATTCTGCCTCCTCCCGTATATTCCCACTACTCGACTGAAAAAGGCAAAAAACGACGATAACCTCCGCTACCGTAAATAGTATACCCCCTCACTAAAAAAAAAAAAAGCATTTTTCAAGCCCTTTCCAATGGTATATTTTCTCTGTTCTAAAATAAAAACTGCACATTTTGAAAAAAACTCACAAAATTAAAATTTCACACCTTCGCGCACAAGCAGTCATGAGCAAGGACTCGAGGGTAGGGGTTAGATTCGGGTTCGTGGGTACGCACGTTCACTTTCTCCTGCTCATTCTCAGAAGATAACGAGGGGTCACAATATTTGAAATGCAATACAAAGGGAGGGTTCCGTGGAATACCAAACACACTGATTCTGGGATGAGTATACGCTTGCAATTAAAAACAACTCATACAAAACACATTTAAAACCGCCTAAAAAACCTCCGCAACCGCTTTTAATAGCTACTCTTAGCTTAAGGCTTAGGAAATTCGAATGGCTGCATCGCGACATCTTATGCCAATGCTGGCCCGACTTTAACTGACCATTTATTCATATCTTGCTTACACAGAGATTGCCTTTCCTTAACCTATGTCGAAGTTGCACACCTTCGATATTTACCTACATCCAGACCCCTCCTACACCACGTTCACCCCCGGTAACTTGTTATCAATCCTTGTGTTTGTTTTCCTTCTAATAACCATTCTACTGGGGTATTGGGCTGCTCCTTTTGTTCGAGAACCAATCGGATTGGTTCTAGGAGTACAACATACCTGTATGCACTCCCTGTAGATGTCAACCTGTTAAGTGAACATTCTGGACTATAAAAATGACACCACTCAAATTGCTCAGGATCAGTTCTTCAAATGCCTCAGTACTGTATTCTAAAATAATTAGATCCACATCGGTCCTTGCAATCGCGCCTAACATTTCTAATCGTGCTTTTTACCTTTTAAACGAGTGGGTGAAAATTGGTAACAACATTATCGTGGTTTTTACCTATATAACGCGTGGGTGAAAATTGTTAACAACATTACAACATATAACAATATATTTTTTGAATAAAAATATTAAAACCAAAACCCTAAAAATGGAGTCATTCGTTGCTTGTGATTTGTGCACCAAAAATGTGGAGATGAGTGAGTTTGAAACTCATTATGCTCAGTGCTCAAAGCCTCGGAATGCCTTCGAGGTTTTATTGTGTAAATGCTGAAAAACGGCAACCACAAAACAGAAGGCAAAATAATTTGGACGATCATCCCACAACATCATCAAATGCTCTCAAACGGATGAGAATGGATGAGGGTAAGGAAGTACTCAAACAAGGAAAAAAAGCTAAGATTAGCGAAAATACAAATGATTTAAAATTAGAACTTTTATATCTTGCATCAAGGGAACGTTAACATATATTGACCGATAAGCATAAAAATGCATCAGCCAGAGAAGTAAAAAATAATGAAAACATAATTCTTCTTAACTCTCAAACTGTTTTTCCTGTTAAATCATATCGAATCAATAGTACAGTCCAAAACACTATTGATTTAAAAGATTTTTATCAGCATTGCCAAAAAAATATAATTGAAATTATAAAGCATTGCATGATAGAATATAGAGCCATTAAATTCAAGCTAAGAGTTTATGGTACCTATATTAAACAAACAGACGAAGGAGTTACTATTGAAACAACAAAACATTTTGGGACATCTTATAAATCTGTATACCAAAATGAAAGCATTATCGATGAACTTAATATGGCAGTAGATAGCTTACTAGCATCGAGCAGTGAGTTTCAAGAAAAAGACTCTGGTTGGGCAATAAAAAATTTCAATTATTTTGAAATTACTATAATAAAGCTAGAAAACATTCCTGCTAGCGGATACATTCAGGCCCCGAAGAATATAAGAGCCCGAAATGCACTTATAAACGTACAGAATACTGACGTATTTTGTTTCAAATGGTGCATACTGGCATTCATAGCTAACAAAACTCATGAGAGTGCTACCTTTATAACAGCAAAGCAAAAAAAGTATTCACGAGAGAAAATGACAAAGCCCACAACTTACCACATTAATATTAATAATGAAATAATTGTATATGACGGAATAAGATTGGATTTTTCAGGAATCGAGTTTCCAATAACGAATAAAGGGATTATCCATTTCGAGAAAAATAATATAAATGTTTATGAGATCGACGCTGATGGTGATAAAATTATCGGCCCAACGTTTAGAACCAAATGTATTCAAACCAACCACATCAATATATTGGGAATAAATAACGTAAACCAGGACAGTATGCATTACGCTTACATTACAAGTGCAAAAAGATTATGCTACTCACAGCATTCCAAGGCAAAATCAGGAGGATATTTTTGTGATAACTGTCTACAGTTTTTCACAGTTAATAATACTACCCACAACAAACTTGAATGCGGAAAAGTGGCCTCGTTTTACCCTGAACCAAACACTACAACTTCATTCAAGGGCTTTCATAAAAAATTATCTCCTCCGGTGGTGATATATGCCGATATTGAGGCTGTTCTTAAAAACTATAGAACATGCCTAAATTCGTCTTCAACATCGTCAACAACAAAAGTGCATAAGCATACTGCATGTGCCCTATCATTTTATATAGCACATAAATATAATCCGGATCTTGTGGACATATGAAGGTATGTAAAAACAATAAATAATTAATTTCTAAGTATTTTAAAAACTAATTTAAATTTTGTATAATTTTATAGGCGCTGACTGCATACAAAAATTCTGCAAATCACTAAAGGAAAAACTATGAGCTTGTTTTACATGTACTGGTCGACCCCCAAAAACCCGATTGCTAGAACAATCCATGAACAGGAAGGAAATTGCTGTGCCTGTGAAAAGGAAATAAACGCTGACGATCTGGACAAATATTTTGATCAATTTTCTGGAAAATACATGGGTCCCATTCATAAAAATTGTAAGCCAAAGTACAAATTAAGTGATCCCTTCTTTCCTGTAGTATTTCATAACTTATCTAAATATGACATACATTTATTCATTACTGAATTAGAAGGAGACTTAAGCCCTATACCCTGTAATAAAGAGCTTTATATAGCGCTAATGCAGACAATTAAAATAAATGCATCAAATAGATATAAAATAAGACACATCGATTCGATTAGATTTTTAAATTCTAGTTTAGAATATTTGATAGTTTTATCAAGCTACATGGAGGACAAAGATTTTAAAATTCTAAGTACTAAATTTCAGGGAGAAAAATGTAAGCAAATGCGTAGGAAGGGTGTCTTCCCTTACGACTATTTAGATAGTTTTGAAAAATTTGAGGATACCCAGCTTCCTGACATTGATAGTTTTTACAATTCTCTCAGCGAAGAAAATTGTAGTATAGATGATTACAATTTTGCACAAAAGGTTTGGAAAACTTTTAACTGTAATACTATAAAAGATTATATAAAACTTTATTTAGAAAGTGATGTTTTAATTTTGACCGACGATTTCGAAAATTTTAGAAAAATTTGTCAGAAAATTTATAAGCTTGACCCTATTAACTATGTTACAGCACCGTCAATATCTTGGGATGCTATGCTCAAGTATACTAATGTAAATTTAGAACTTATTAGTGACGGAGACATGTACAACTTTTTAAAAAGAGCGATAAGGGGTGGGTTAACTCAATGTACCCAAAGAATTTCTATAGCTAATAATAAATATATAACTAACTTCGATTCAAGTAAACCAAATAACTACCTCAGCTATATTGATGCAAATAATTTATATGGTTGGGCAATGAGTCAACCCTTACCGCTTTCAGGATTTAAATTTTTAAGTAATGATCAATTAGAATCTTTCGATTTCAAAAATATTTCTGCTGATGGAAATGTAGGATATATATTAGAAGGGGATTTAGAATATCCTACTGATCGGCATGGCTCGCATAACTACTTGCCTTTCTGTCCAGAAAACAAAGTTCCTCCAGGAGGTAAGCAGCAAAAACTTATAGCTGATTTATCGAATAAAAGCGAATACATTATCCACTTAAAACAGCTTCAACTTTGTATACAGCATGGTTTAATTGTAAAAAAAATACATAGGGTTTTGTCTTTTACACAATCATGCTGGTTAAAGCCCTATATTGATTTAAACACTGATCAAAGAAAACTAGCCGAAAATGATTTTGAAAAACATATTTTTAAGTTAATGAATAATGCAGTATACGGCAAAACAATGGAAAATGTGGCCAAGCGTAGAAATATAGTATTAGTAAAACATTATAAATCAAGACAAAATTCGCCAGGCTTCAGGCAACGCATAGCTAGACATGACTTCCATAGCGTTGAGATATTTGGGACAGATTTTGCAGCGATTGAATCAACACCATCAAAAATTATGTATGATAAGCCAATATACATAGGAGTTGCTGTTTTAGAATTACCTAAATGGTTAATGTATGAATTTTATTATAATTTTCTATTACTTAAAAGTCCTTCTTCGAAAATAATTTATATGGATACAGATTCATTTATTTTATCTTCAGAGGAAGACTTTTACGAAACTATAAAAGAAAATCCTGAACGATTTGATACCTCAAATTATAAACTAGAAAACCAATTTAATATAGTTCAAGCTAATAATAGGGAACCTGGCAAAATGAAGGATGAACATGCAGGTAGGGTTATGACTTCTTTTGCTGGACTAAAGGCTAAGGCATACTCTTGTTTAGTTTATAAGGAAGGATACGAAAACGAATGTATAAAAAAATTAAAGGAGTAAAGAAATCAGTTATTAAAAAACTGAATTATGAGGATTATATAGAATGTATAAAATATAAAATACCATTTTATGGATCCCAGCGAGTTATTCGAAGTAGGTCGCACATCCTCTATACTGAAATTATGAATAAAATAAGTCTTAATTATAAGGATGAGAAGAGATATATTTTACCAGATAATTGTAATACATTGGCTCATGGTCATTTTAATATTGAACATATATTAAGTAGTCAAAATTAAACCCGTTATTAAGTAAATGTTTATATTATAAGAATAAAAATTTTTAAATAAATAGATAAAAAATTAAACTTGTTATTGTTGCGTTTTATTACTTTAGCAGGTCATTTACAGATATCCATGAGTTGTGGCTGGAATCGAAACCGCTCCATTTTACAAGCACTTGATTATTTTTCCTTTTTAGTATTTTCTCTACTAGGAAAGCATTTTTGTCTTTCACTTTTTGAAGTTCCTCTTCATAAAATGACCCATTAATAGGGGTACCCATATAATCTTGTATTTCATATGTTACGGGGTATGTAGACTTGACTTTTAAAACTTTAAAAACTTCTGTGGTCCAATATTTCCAAAACATAAATTTTTAGTAGGTGATTTTGTTAGAATAAGTAAATACAAGGGAGCATTTATGAAGGGATACGAACCTATCCCTTCATAAATGCTCCCTTGTATTTACTTATTCTAACAAAATCACCTACTAAAAATTTATGTTTTGGAAATATTTTTGGTATATTATATACCGATTTTAAAATAAACTCTTCATTTTTCGTGCAGACATCTATAGGCTTCATTTTAATTGTTCGGTGATATGAATTATTGTATTGATTTACGAGATAATTGATGTTATGAATCCACTTATATTTACCCTGCATACTAAACATTTTCCACATACGATTTTTTAATGTTCTATTAAAGCGTTCACATATAGAAGCCTTGAGATGCGTATAAGTATGATAATAATTTATATCAAATTTATCCATTAATTTCCTAAAAGTGGAATTAAAAAATTCTTTCCCTTGATCTGACTGAATATTCTTGGGTGTACTTTTACTCTTTTTAAAAACAGATTTCATTGCCTCTGCTACATCCAGGGCAGACTTTGACTTAACTGCCTCGTCGTATGCATACTTTGAGAACGTGTCAATAAGGGTCAGTAAATATCTAAAACCCTTATTTTGTTTCGAAAATGGTATCATTTCAACTAAATCAATTTGCCATGTGTCATTTATCCCTTTTTGAACGAACTTTCGCCGTATAAAGTTTTTTCGCGCTGCCTTATGAATTTCATCGACAACTTGTTGTTTGCTCATCTTAAGGTGTGGATTTATTAGTTTTATTTTTTATTTGATGACGATGGTTGCTTAGTCAATAATTGCTTATATACAAGAACATCCCTTTTTATTTCTGAACGCATCTTTTTTGATATTTCAAAACATAATCGTGTTAAATCTATTTGCACATCCTTATCATAGGTACCTTCTAAATCAGATAGTTGAATATCAAATTTTTGTAAAGATACACACTTAGGAATAATATGATTATTGTAAAGATATATTACTTGCTGTCTTAATATGGAGTTCCAACATAAAAATGTAGTAAAAAATATGCCTAATCTTAGTAATGATCTCCAGGACTCAGAATCAAACTCAATTTTGTTACCATACTAATTAATCACAAAAACGTACTGATTATCTGATTTCCTAAATCTAAAGTTACATTTTATGGAGTGTAAGCACGGATGATCAATAATTGTATCAGGCATCAAGAAGTCATACTGGTCTAGTTTCAACTGAATAAATTCCTTATACGTAAGAAGTTGCATCCATTCGTCTTTGTCAAATCCATTGAAGTTATTTTTACTTTGCTGCAAGTTTTAAGTTATGAACAACATAATACTCGAATCCAAAAATGACTTCGTGGTCCTGTTTCTTTCGAGAAGTTTTATTTCTTTTAGTTGCACACATGTCCATCAGGTAGGACTACTTTAAATAAACTGTAAATATGTTCTAGTCTTACCGGTATATAAAGGAGAAAGCCCTAGCAAGCACACCCTCAGTTGATTAAAAAATCTCAAACAATGATGAACACAGTCGATCGTAATTCAAGCATTATAGTAGATTTTCAATATGTACTTGGTAACAACAAACAAGTTTTCGTTAAGGAGCTGGCGTTTATGCCTGCTGGAACTGTTATACCTAATTTTTTCCATTTCAAACCGCCATATAACATAAAAGAATTGGATAATGGAGCTCTTAAGCAGCAGCACCTTAACCAGCAGAACATAAACGGATTGGATTGGTCAGCTGGAGACATTCCATACACAAGTCTTAAAGAAATACTCACACCACTCAATAAGTATCACACAGTTCTTCTTCGTGGTGAAATTAAAAAGAATTTTTTAATCAAGTATTTATCAACAAACATTATCGATATAGATATCGGAAGAAGTTTAACTCAACTACCCAATTTTTCTACGAATTGTAGAATACACAAGAAAAAACTTCCACTTCGATGTTCATTAAATAATTTATTTAAGCTGTTTGTATTCTTAGAAAACACCAATTATGAAATATATAGTAATGGTGACACATGTGTTTAAAATTTAGTAAAAAGAAATTCATAATCCTATCAGGTTGTCTCTTATTATGGATTCTTTTAAGAGATTTTTTGGAAATGATCCCCGTAAAAATGGATACACGCAACTTATTTATTGTAATTATTGCGGATCTGATACTCATTTCGAGAAGAACTGCTCCAAGAAACGCGATCAAGTGAATATTAATAAAACCTAATATAACTTAAAAACATTATATAAGCAATTAGTAATAATATAATATATTAAAATTCATTCCGAATAAAAAAATTTTTTTAATAAAAAATGTTTACACAATTTATACATCCTTTTACAATGCTTATTTGTGGACCCTCAGGATCGGGAAAAACAACCTTTTTAGAAAATCTAAACACCAAAAAGAATGATCTTTTTAATATTTCAATAGATCGAATTATTTGGTGTTATGCAGAGGAGAGTGCCAAGCCCAATTTCGAAAAGATTGAATATTTTAAAGGAGTCCCTGAAACAGTTGAAAATGAAACGAATGAACCAATTCTTTTAATATTGGATGACTTGATGATGGGAGCCTTTAATAAAAATGTGTGTGAGCTGTTTACAAAAGGATCACACCATAGGAATTTATCAGTTATAGTGGTAACTCAGAACATATTTCATAAATCTTCGCACACCAGAGATATTTCACTAAATACCAAATACATTGTTGCTTTCAAAAATCCTCGTGATAAGCTTCAATTTCAATGTTTAGCAAGACAAATTTACCCAGAAAACCCCACGGAGCTATTTAGAATATATAAAGAAGTAACGGAGCAACCTCACGGATATTTACTTATTGATCTCACTCAGGGCATTAACGATCTCTTAAGATTTAGATCTGACATTTTTAATTCAGAATATTCTGTGTGCTATTCAAATGAAAATGGTTTACAAAAAGAGCCTAAATCGCTTGAAAGCGAACAAACATTTATTGTATGTGCTCAAAAAGGCCGACAATAGACTACGTAAGGCAATTATAAGCAATAGTAATAGTGACCTGGTAAAAACAATAGTAGAGATTGTATTGAACACATTACAGGGAAACCATAAAGTTACTAAATCCCATCTTAATGCTCTAAAAAAGTATAAAAATGCATTGCGCTACCTTTCGTGCCCAAAACGTACATTAAACTCTAAGAGAAAAGTCCTTATTCAAAAAGGGGGATTTCTACCGATTCTAATAACTTCATTGCTTTCTGGAATTTTTGGAAAACTATTAAAAAATGATTAAGAATAAACATAATTTAAGCAAAGTAATTTTAATGCATCTTAACAGCTATCAGAAATTGATAAACAATGATAGAGGAAATGAATTAATAAATATAAAATTTTTACCAATATTAAATAATAACAAAATAAGTGATTTCGATAAATGGATCAAAATTCGTCAAGAATTAAGTTACTATCAAAACAAAAAACGTAATAAATCATGGAATTTTCAAAATGAACAAAAAGCGAATCCTATTACAACCAAAACAATTGAATCCCAAACCACTGATTGGATTGATATAAAACCCAGCACATCAAAATCAACATCAAAGTACGATCACTCACGTCCGGAAAAATTTGAGTTTCCCGATTTACCACCTGAAAGTGATAATGAGGATTTTAGTTCAAATACAAAAGAAAATGTTGTTTCAGATAAACGAAAAGTGAGTGATACCTCTTTTTTAGATAGTGAAACAGATAAAAAGTAAATAGGATTAGAGAAACCAGTGCTCAAAGCGAAGCTTAATGAACGACAACGCAAATTCAAAGCAAAACTACTAAAATTGAAAACGGAAACTTTACCTTATCAAAATTTTAAATATGTAACTGGACGTGAAAGGTTAATGCGATCGGTTAGAACAAAAAATCCAGTACAAACTGGTAAAAATAAATTAAATTGGATTTCGTATCATTAACTTCCATAAATATCAAATATGGGTTATTTAAATGAGATTTTTATCACATTGTTTAGTAACGACTCAATGAATGTATTTCCTGACAACGTAAAGTGTGCATTTACAAACATTGTTAACATTCCAGAAGACATGAACGATGACTGGGAAGTCGGTATTTCAGACATATATTTGAATAATTACATTAAATATACACCTAACCAAGATAAAAATGTCGTTGAAGAAATCGAGTTTGTTAGTCTTGTAAATGCTGAAACATTTAGGTATAAAAATGTATCCGTTAAAACGAATATTCCTGAAAATGGATTGATTTTTATTTACACTGACATAATAAAACCAAGGTCAGTAGGTAGTAAAAGACCGCGATATCTTCGTGTAATGCATTATAATGGAAAGGAAAGAAATATTCAATTTAAAAATATTGAATATTACCCTTTGGACATATGGTCGCCAAATGAAATCTCAATACTCATTACTGATTCCAATGGATATAAGGTACCATTTGAAACTTCAGCTGTTACCATTTTCGTTACTCTTCACTTTAGAAGAAGAAGAAGGTTCAGGACTATAAATAATGCATACCCAAATATTATTTATTTAGAACCAAAATAGTCATCATGGTAAAATCTTATCAGGATTATTATGTAAATCAGTGTGGTGGGGGCTTAAGCAACATCGGAAGTTTTTACATATCTCCGCATATAGTGCAACAAGGACGAGGAATAGGAAATTTTTTTAGCGGTCTTTTTAATTACATAAAACCACTTTTTCTTTTGGGCATAACTGCTATAAAAAATCAGGCTGCTGAGACTGGTAAGGCTGTAATCAATGAATTTGGGAGAAAGCCTTTAAGAAATATAATTCAAGAACAAAGTAAAATTGCTTTACAGAATCTTTCAAATAAAGCAATTGATAAAATTACCCGTTTTCAAAGTGGAAGTGGAAAAAGAAATAAAAGGCTAGGTAATAAGAATAAATGACTTCATTATACATCTAAACGACCACGTAAACATACCCAAACGCAACATAAACAAAAAATTCACAAGAAAATTAAATATTAAAGATATTTTTTCTAAAGCAAAATGAGTACGCATATCGAATGTATGAAAAGTGAATTAGATTTGTTTGCGGCACACCCCACGCAAAGTTCTATTCTAAGAACTGAAGAAGTCTCATACAACCCAATTGCTTCTTTGGACGGTGCCTCTTCAATCGAATTTGTTTGCTTGGGAAATGGTGAAACGTATCGAGATTTATCCAGTGTTTATTTACGACTTGTTGTGCAACTTAAAAAAAATGATAACAACAGCATTGAAGGAAATGCTGTTGGTGTTGTAAACAATATTCTACATTCAATATTTAGAAGTTCGTCAGTTTATTTAAATAATATACTGGTATCGCAAAGTGATAATAATTATCACTATAGAGCGTATTTGCAAACAATTTTAAACTATGGGAGTGACGCCTCTGAAAGTCACTTGGCCTCCCAAGGTTATTTTTCCAATTTTGGAAGAATAACAGCAGGGAAATATGTTTATCCGGACTCGAATGAAACCCTTAAAAATATGTTTCAAAATAGTAACAAGGTTGAGTTATTCGGAAAAGTTCATGGAGATATTTTCAATCAAACCAAACTGCTTGTTAACAATGTTGATTTAAGAATCAATTTCAATATTGAAAAAACAGCGTTTTATTTAATGGAAACTGGTACTGAATCAAATTTAAAGATACTTGATGCACAACTTTTCATGAACCACATAACAGTTAACCCAAGCATTTTATTGGCTCATCATCATGTTTTACAAACAAAAAATGCTCTGTACCCATTCAGCAAGGTTGAAGTCAAATCATTTACAATATATCCGGGCAACAACACACTGTCGATAGACAAAGCAGTTATTGGTCAAATACCAAATTTTCTGGCCTTTTGTATGGTTAAGAACCGCTCATACTCAGGAAACCGAGGCTTAGACCCATTTCAATTTGAACATTTTAAAATTTAAAATTTAAAGTTCCTTCCCAGGCTCTGGAGTTCGATTACTCGAACGCTGGAAAGGTTCAGAGCTCAAGAGGTTATAATATGCTTTTTAGATCATGTGGAATTAAACATTACGATCGTGGACTACAAATTACCAAGGAAATGTTTGATTCAAACAGTTTTATATTAGCCTTTGACTTAACTGCTGATCATTCAAATTCAACTATTGAATCAACACCATCAAAAATTATGTATGATAAGCCAATATACATAGGAGTTGCTGTTTTAGAATTACCTAAATGGTTAATGTATGAATTTTATTATAATTTTCTATTACTTAAAAGTCCTTCTTCGAAAATAATTTATATGGATACAGATTCATTTATTTTATCTTCAGAGGAAGACTTTTACGAAACTATAAAAGAAAATCCTGAACGATTTGATACCTCAAATTATAAACTAGAAAACCAATTTAATATAGTTCAAGCTAATAATAGGGAACCTGGCAAAATGAAGGATGAACATGCAGGTAGGGTTATGACTTCTTTTGCTGGACTAAAGGCTAAGGCATACTCTTGTTTAGTTTATAAGGAAGGATACGAAAACGAATGTATAAAAAAATTAAAGGAGTAAAGAAATCAGTTATTAAAAAACTGAATTATGAGGATTATATAGAATGTATAAAATATAAAATACCATTTTATGGATCCCAGCGAGTTATTCGAAGTAGGTCGCACATCCTCTATACTGAAATTATGAATAAAATAAGTCTTAATTATAAGGATGAGAAGAGATATATTTTACCAGATAATTGTAATACATTGGCTCATGGTCATTTTAATATTGAACATATATTAAGTAGTCAAAATTAAACCCGTTATTAAGTAAATGTTTATATTATAAGAATAAAAATTTTTAAATAAATAGATAAAAAATTAAACTTGTTATTGTTGCGTTTTATTACTTTAGCAGGTCATTTACAGATATCCATGAGTTGTGGCTGGAATCGAAACCGCTCCATTTTACAAGCACTTGATTATTTTTCCTTTTTAGTATTTTCTCTACTAGGAAAGCATTTTTGTCTTTCACTTTTTGAAGTTCCTCTTCATAAAATGACCCATTAATAGGGGTACCCATATAATCTTGTATTTCATATGTTACGGGGTATGTAGACTTGACTTTTAAAACTTTAAAAACTTCTGTGGTCCAATATTTCCAAAACATAAATTTTTAGTAGGTGATTTTGTTAGAATAAGTAAATACAAGGGAGCATTTATGAAGGGATACGAACCTATCCCTTCATAAATGCTCCCTTGTATTTACTTATTCTAACAAAATCACCTACTAAAAATTTATGTTTTGGAAATATTTTTGGTATATTATATACCGATTTTAAAATAAACTCTTCATTTTTCGTGCAGACATCTATAGGCTTCATTTTAATTGTTCGGTGATATGAATTATTGTATTGATTTACGAGATAATTGATGTTATGAATCCACTTATATTTACCCTGCATACTAAACATTTTCCACATACGATTTTTTAATGTTCTATTAAAGCGTTCACATATAGAAGCCTTGAGATGCGTATAAGTATGATAATAATTTATATCAAATTTATCCATTAATTTCCTAAAAGTGGAATTAAAAAATTCTTTCCCTTGATCTGACTGAATATTCTTGGGTGTACTTTTACTCTTTTTAAAAACAGATTTCATTGCCTCTGCTACATCCAGGGCAGACTTTGACTTAACTGCCTCGTCGTATGCATACTTTGAGAACGTGTCAATAAGGGTCAGTAAATATCTAAAACCCTTATTTTGTTTCGAAAATGGTATCATTTCAACTAAATCAATTTGCCATGTGTCATTTATCCCTTTTTGAACGAACTTTCGCCGTATAAAGTTTTTTCGCGCTGCCTTATGAATTTCATCGACAACTTGTTGTTTGCTCATCTTAAGGTGTGGATTTATTAGTTTTATTTTTTATTTGATGACGATGGTTGCTTAGTCAATAATTGCTTATATACAAGAACATCCCTTTTTATTTCTGAACGCATCTTTTTTGATATTTCAAAACATAATCGTGTTAAATCTATTTGCACATCCTTATCATAGGTACCTTCTAAATCAGATAGTTGAATATCAAATTTTTGTAAAGATACACACTTAGGAATAATATGATTATTGTAAAGATATATTACTTGCTGTCTTAATATGGAGTTCCAACATAAAAATGTAGTAAAAAATATGCCTAATCTTAGTAATGATCTCCAGGACTCAGAATCAAACTCAATTTTGTTACCATACTAATTAATCACAAAAACGTACTGATTATCTGATTTCCTAAATCTAAAGTTACATTTTATGGAGTGTAAGCACGGATGATCAATAATTGTATCAGGCATCAAGAAGTCATACTGGTCTAGTTTCAACTGAATAAATTCCTTATACGTAAGAAGTTGCATCCATTCGTCTTTGTCAAATCCATTGAAGTTATTTTTACTTTGCTGCAAGTTTTAAGTTATGAACAACATAATACTCGAATCCAAAAATGACTTCGTGGTCCTGTTTCTTTCGAGAAGTTTTATTTCTTTTAGTTGCACACATGTCCATCAGGTAGGACTACTTTAAATAAACTGTAAATATGTTCTAGTCTTACCGGTATATAAAGGAGAAAGCCCTAGCAAGCACACCCTCAGTTGATTAAAAAATCTCAAACAATGATGAACACAGTCGATCGTAATTCAAGCATTATAGTAGATTTTCAATATGTACTTGGTAACAACAAACAAGTTTTCGTTAAGGAGCTGGCGTTTATGCCTGCTGGAACTGTTATACCTAATTTTTTCCATTTCAAACCGCCATATAACATAAAAGAATTGGATAATGGAGCTCTTAAGCAGCAGCACCTTAACCAGCAGAACATAAACGGATTGGATTGGTCAGCTGGAGACATTCCATACACAAGTCTTAAAGAAATACTCACACCACTCAATAAGTATCACACAGTTCTTCTTCGTGGTGAAATTAAAAAGAATTTTTTAATCAAGTATTTATCAACAAACATTATCGATATAGATATCGGAAGAAGTTTAACTCAACTACCCAATTTTTCTACGAATTGTAGAATACACAAGAAAAAACTTCCACTTCGATGTTCATTAAATAATTTATTTAAGCTGTTTGTATTCTTAGAAAACACCAATTATGAAATATATAGTAATGGTGACACATGTGTTTAAAATTTAGTAAAAAGAAATTCATAATCCTATCAGGTTGTCTCTTATTATGGATTCTTTTAAGAGATTTTTTGGAAATGATCCCCGTAAAAATGGATACACGCAACTTATTTATTGTAATTATTGCGGATCTGATACTCATTTCGAGAAGAACTGCTCCAAGAAACGCGATCAAGTGAATATTAATAAAACCTAATATAACTTAAAAACATTATATAAGCAATTAGTAATAATATAATATATTAAAATTCATTCCGAATAAAAAAATTTTTTTAATAAAAAATGTTTACACAATTTATACATCCTTTTACAATGCTTATTTGTGGACCCTCAGGATCGGGAAAAACAACCTTTTTAGAAAATCTAAACACCAAAAAGAATGATCTTTTTAATATTTCAATAGATCGAATTATTTGGTGTTATGCAGAGGAGAGTGCCAAGCCCAATTTCGAAAAGATTGAATATTTTAAAGGAGTCCCTGAAACAGTTGAAAATGAAACGAATGAACCAATTCTTTTAATATTGGATGACTTGATGATGGGAGCCTTTAATAAAAATGTGTGTGAGCTGTTTACAAAAGGATCACACCATAGGAATTTATCAGTTATAGTGGTAACTCAGAACATATTTCATAAATCTTCGCACACCAGAGATATTTCACTAAATACCAAATACATTGTTGCTTTCAAAAATCCTCGTGATAAGCTTCAATTTCAATGTTTAGCAAGACAAATTTACCCAGAAAACCCAACGGAGCTATTTAGAATATATAAAGAAGTAACGGAGCAACCTCACGGATATTTACTTATTGATCTCACTCAGGGCATTAACGATCTCTTAAGATTTAGATCTGACATTTTTAATTCAGAATATTCTGTGTGCTATTCAAATGAAAATGGTTTACAAAAAGAGCCTAAATCGCTTGAAAGCGAACAAACATTTATTGTATGTGCTCAAAAAGGCCGACAATAGACTACGTAAGGCAATTATAAGCAATAGTAATAGTGACCTGGTAAAAACAATAGTAGAGATTGTATTGAACACATTACAGGGAAACCATAAAGTTACTAAATCCCATCTTAATGCTCTAAAAAAGTATAAAAATGCATTGCGCTACCTTTCGTGCCCAAAACGTACATTAAACTCTAAGAGAAAAGTCCTTATTCAAAAAGGGGGATTTCTACCGATTCTAATAACTTCATTGCTTTCTGGAATTTTTGGAAAACTATTAAAAAATGATTAAGAATAAACATAATTTAAGCAAAGTAATTTTAATGCATCCTAACAGCTATCAGAAATTGATAAACAATGATAGAGGAAATGAATTAATAAATATAAAATTTTTACCAATATTAAATAATAACAAAATAAGTGATTTCGATAAATGGATCAAAATTCGTCAAGAATTAAGTTACTATCAAAACAAAAAACGTAATAAATCATGGAATTTTCAAAATGAACAAAAAGCGAATCCTATTACAACCAAAACAATTGAATCCCAAACCACTGATTGGATTGATATAAAACCCAGCACATCAAAATCAACATCAAAGTACGATCACTCACGTCCGGAAAAATTTGAGTTTCCCGATTTACCACCTGAAAGTGATAATGAGGATTTTAGTTCAAATACAAAAGAAAATGTTGTTTCAGATAAACGAAAAGTGAGTGATACCTCTTTTTTAGATAGTGAAACAGATAAAAAGTAAATAGGATTAGAGAAACCAGTGCTCAAAGCGAAGCTTAATGAACGACAACGCAAATTCAAAGCAAAACTACTAAAATTGAAAACGGAAACTTTACCTTATCAAAATTTTAAATATGTAACAGGACGTGAAAGGTTAATGCGATCGGTTAGAACAAAAAATCCAGTACAAACTGGTAAAAATAAATTAAATTGGATTTCGTATCATTAACTTCCATAA
Source organism: Drosophila biarmipes (assembly GCF_025231255.1). Taxonomy (NCBI): domain Eukaryota; kingdom Metazoa; phylum Arthropoda; class Insecta; order Diptera; family Drosophilidae; genus Drosophila; species Drosophila biarmipes. Next base: position 4,076,331 of record NW_026114526.1, on the reverse strand, counting down.
ATATCAAATATGGGTTATTTAAATGAGATTTTTATCACATTGTTTAGTAACGACTCAATGAATGTATTTCCTGACAACGTAAAGTGTGCATTTACAAACATTGTTAACATTCCAGAAGACATGAACGATGACTGGGAAGTCGGTATTTCAGACATATATTTGAATAATTACATTAAATATACACCTAACCAAGATAAAAATGTCGTTGAAGAAATCGAGTTTGTTAGTCTTGTAAATGCTGAAACATTTAGGTATAAAAATGTATCCGTTAAAACGAATATTCCTGAAAATGGATTGATTTTTATTTACACTGACATAATAAAACCAAGGTCAGTAGGTAGTAAAAGACCGCGATATCTTCGTGTAATGCATTATAATGGAAAGGAAAGAAATATTCAATTTAAAAATATTGAATATTACCCTTTGGACATATGGTCGCCAAATGAAATCTCAATACTCATTACTGATTCCAATGGATATAAGGTACCATTTGAAACTTCAGCTGTTACCATTTTCGTTACTCTTCACTTTAGAAGAAGAAGAAGGTTCAGGACTATAAATAATGCATACCCAAATATTATTTATTTAGAACCAAAATAGTCATCATGGTAAAATCTTATCAGGATTATTATGTAAATCAGTGTGGTGGGGGCTTAAGCAACATCGGAAGTTTTTACATATCTCCGCATATAGTGCAACAAGGACGAGGAATAGGAAATTTTTTTAGCGGTCTTTTTAATTACATAAAACCACTTTTTCTTTGGGCATAACTGCTATAAAAAATCAGGCTGCTGAGACTGGTAAGGCTGTAATCAATGAATTTGGGAGAAAGCCTTTAAGAAATATAATTCAAGAACAAAGTAAAATTGCTTTACAGAATCTTTCAAATAAAGCAATTGATAAAATTACCCGTTTTCAAAGTGGAAGTGGAAAAAGAAATAAAAGGCTAGGTAATAAGAATAAATGACTTCATTATACATCTAAACGACCACGTAAACATACCCAAACGCAACATAAACAAAAAATTCACAAGAAAATTAAATATTAAAGATATTTTTTCTAAAGCAAAATGAGTACGCATATCGAATGTATGAAAAGTGAATTAGATTTGTTTGCGGCACACCCCACGCAAAGTTCTATTCTAAGAACTGAAGAAGTCTCATACAACCCAATTGCTTCTTTGGACGGTGCCTCTTCAATCGAATTTGTTTGCTTGGGAAATGGTGAAACGTATCGAGATTTATCCAGTGTTTATTTACGACTTGTTGTGCAACTTAAAAAAAATGATAACAACAGCATTGAAGGAAATGCTGTTGGTGTTGTAAACAATATTCTACATTCAATATTTAGAAGTTCGTCAGTTTATTTAAATAATATACTGGTATCGCAAAGTGATAATAATTATCACTATAGAGCGTATTTGCAAACAATTTTAAACTATGGGAGTGACGCCTCTGAAAGTCACTTGGCCTCCCAAGGTTATTTTCCCAATTTTGGAAGAATAACAGCAGGGAAATATGTTTATCCGGACTCGAATGAAACCCTTAAAAATATGTTTCAAAATAGTAACAAGGTTGAGTTATTCGGAAAAGTTCATGGAGATATTTTCAATCAAACCAAACTGCTTGTTAACAATGTTGATTTAAGAATCAATTTCAATATTGAAAAAACAGCGTTTTATTTAATGGAAACTGGTACTGAATCAAATTTAAAGATACTTGATGCACAACTTTTCATGAACCACATAACAGTTAACCCAAGCATTTTATTGGCTCATCATCATGTTTTACAAACAAAAAATGCTCTGTACCCATTCAGCAAGGTTGAAGTCAAATCATTTACAATATATCCGGGCAACAACACACTGTCGATAGACAACGCAGTTATTGGTCAAATACCAAATTTTCTGGCCTTTTGTATGGTTAAGAACCGCTCATACTCAGGAAACCGAGGCTTAGACCCATTTCAATTTGAACATTTTAAAATTTAAAATTTAAAGTTCCTTCCCAGGCTCTGGAGTTCGATTACTCGAACGCTGGAAAGGTTCAGAGCTCAAGAGGTTATAATATGCTTTTTAGATCATGTGGAATTAAACATTACGATCGTGGACTACAAATTACCAAGGAAATGTTTGATTCAAACAGTTTTATATTAGCCTTTGACTTAACTGCTGATCATTCAAATTCAACTATATGTTCAAATTTAATCTCTCAAGGTACTATAAGAATCGAAGGAAGATTTTCGGAACCACTTGCTGAAGCAGTTACTTGCTTGGTATACTGTGAATACGATTCAATGATTGATATTGATAAGCATAGAAATATTCGTAGGCTCTTTTAAAATACTTTACAAATTGAACATTTTCTTTCTAAGCATTCAAAGACAAAATCTATTTTTAAAGGAGTTTTTCCTTCTGATAGGTTACCAAAAACTATTTTAAAGTATCCCGCACTAATAATTGCAAATACCGACACTTCAGATCAACCTGGAACTCATTGGATTGCATTTTATTTTGAAAGTCGTAGGTCAGCAGAATTTTTCGATTCATATGGTCAATATCCCCAGAAAAAAGAATTTTTAATATTTTTAAAATCTAACGCTTATAAATTTTGTTTTAATAAGCAACAACTGCAGGGATACTTTTCTAACACTTGCGGACATTATTGTATGCTGTTCGGTCTTTTTAAAAGTAAAAAGAAAACACTAAATTCTTTTTTAAGAAAATTCAAGAAAAACGACTATTCATTTAATGATAAATTAATAATAAAAATGTTTAAGAACCATTTTAAAAAATAAAAAACATAAAAACATATATATATTTAGGTAAAATTAAATCGTTTTATTTATGGTTTTGGAGCAATACGTTTGTTTAACTTATAATATTTAATCATTAGACTAAGGGCTTCCTCTTTCAGTGCAGGCAGCATATGACACTGACATGTGTCTGGTCCAGATGAGGCATCATCGTCGCTCCAGGGACAAAGTTTATAATGGAATCCAAACTTCGAATGGATCAACTCTTTTTCCTCTAAATCCTCCAAAGTAGCTTTTAGGAACTCCATCCTTTGTAGGTGTTGCTCGAAAAGCATGCCTTCAAATTGCATCAAGAATAGTTCTATCTGTTGAGCGTACATTTTTAAGGAAAACTATTTCTTTTTGAGACTGATTTAAGACTGTTGTTGGATTTAAAAACTCAGCTCTTTATATTGAAGAATCTTATTTACTTTACTTATTTACTGATAAAAATTCATTTTGAGCACAACTAAATCTGTTCAGATCTTTTCCTTTATATACCATATGAGTTATTCCATTCTCATTTAATTTCCTAAATGGTGTCTTTGTAGAAAATTTGTTCACATAACTTTTAGGTAGAAATATCCAAACATCTTTATCGTCCTTATCAGTTAAATACAGAGCTAATTTAGTTCCATATGGTGTCTTTTTCAGCTTACATCCAGTGATCTTATACTCAAATCCAATACATAGATTTTCAATTTTTGTGTAGCCAATCACAGGCTTCACGTCATTTAAGGTCTCTAAGAAGTCCTATAAAATTCAACAAACCTTTTAATTTATATGCATACCATTTTTGATCAGCGTAAGTTTGGATTCGTCGTGCAGTAGTACCTAACTGTTGTATACTAATTCTTTAACCAGAAATTACATGGTCTTTTATACTTGTCAAAAACTATACACTTCTATCAATTCATGTGGAGTAAATGAGATAACAATATGTCTTCATTATATGCACCAAAATACTTATTCAAACTATGTAATACTTGAGAATAAAGTTAGAAATACATATCAGTATGTCTATCTCTTTTTATATTTATATAAATCTTTCAATAGCGTTAAAATAAAGTTAGTATATATAACTTAAGAATTGTCCCTCAAATGCTATATAAGATAAATTTTTTATAGAAAAGTCAGTTTATTTTTAAAAACATCGAAATGGTGAAGTACCATTGCGAGTTGTGTTCAGAAACAAAATCCTTTACTACTCGCAGCGGTCTAAAAGGGCATACATTAAAAATACACAACTTCGCCTATCAGAAATCTAAATCCTCCTTTTATTATTGTTATTTCTGTCCTAAAGTACGGAAAATTTGGTTGCGATACGACTTTAATATGCATCGTCTATTGGTTCACAACGCAGAGCTAAAAAGTATTTGTAAGGCAAAGAAAAATTATTCAATAAATAAAAAACAATTATAAGCCCTCAATTTTAAAATAGTTTTTACTTTATTTTTCTTTATGCATGGTGTATTTATAATTAAAAAGTTAAGAATCTAGGTCAAATAAAACATCTAGTAATGCGTCGTCATCTCCATCATCCAGCAAAGTTAAATAATGGTTAGTCGGTGGCGGTTGAGGTCCCATAAGTTCTTCAAAGATGTGGTCGTCGTTAGGAAAAACCTCATCTTCTGTCCTGGATAGGTCGTCGTCCAATTGAAATTCCTGTGCGCACTGAAATACATCTTCACCTTCTTCGTGTGTGATAAGGGATTCCAAGAAAGCCTGCGTAGTAGTCCCCAATGGAAACTGGCTCCACTCAAGAGACTCCAATCCTGGGTCCCTATTTTGGGTCGACGATGCAGCCGGTTGAAATACGCTTTGTAGAAGGCGATCAACCGAATCTTCTGCTTCGGAAACCTGTACAAGTTCCAGATCCGAGTTTTCGATTATTTCGAGATCAGAATCTTGCGTGGGTGGTAATTCCGGGTTGTCAATCTCAACCTCGTTTTCCGAATCGATAAATTCTACGGTTAGATCCATAGGTATGCAGTACTGTGGCATTTGAAGAACTGATCCTGAGCAATTTGAGTGGTGTCATTTTTATAGTCCAGAATGTTCACTTAACAGGTTGACATCTACAGGGAGTGCATACAGGTATGTTGTACTCCTAGAACCAATCCGATTGGTTCTCGAACAAAAGGAGCAGCCCAATACCCCAGTAGAATGGTTATTAGAAGGAAAACGAACACAAGGATTGATAACAAGTTACCGGGGGTGAACGTGGTGTAGGAGGGGTCTGGATGTAGGTAAATATCGAAGGTGTGCAACTTCGACATAGGTTAAGGAAAGGCAATCTCTGTGTAAGCAAGATATGAATAAATGGTCAGTTAAAGTCGGGCCAGCATTGGCATAAGATGTCGCGATGCAGCCATTCGAATTTCCTAAGCCTTAAGCTAAGAGTAGCTATTAAAAGCGGTTGCGGAGGTTTTTTAGGCGGTTTTAAATGTGTTTTGTATGAGTTGTTTTTAATTGCAAGCGTATACTCATCCCAGAATCAGTGTGTTTGGTATTCCACGGAACCCTCCCTTTGTATTGCATTTCAAATATTGTGACCCCTCGTTATCTTCTGAGAATGAGCAGGAGAAAGTGAACGTGCGTACCCACGAACGCGAATCTCACCCCTACCCTCGAGTCCTTGCTCATGACTGCTTGTGCGCGAAGGTGTGAAATTTTAATTTTGTGAGTTTTTTTCAAAATGTGCAGTTTTTATTTTAGAACAGAGAAAATATACCATATCGTAGACAAAAACAATTTCGATATCCTCAGCCCTAAAAGGAAACCTATAAGTCTTATACAACTTTAACATTAAAGTGATTCTTCAGCTCATTTTTCCTAGGCACACTCCTCAAAAGGAATCGTATAACATATAAGAAAAACTAGAGTATAAGACCGCAGCGGCGGTCATCGCAGCGGCAGTCTCGGTAGCGTCCAAACCTCCGCTGCGAAAACCGCCGCTCCCGTATATTCCCACTACTCCTGTCAAACTTTTAAAGAATCAAAATATGATGATATGATCTAACCGACACCTATTGTCAAAAACATAGAAGAAATAGTTCACATTGGTATTTATATTACAGGAAAACAGAGTTTTAACTGGATTCGACAAACTTTTAAAATACACTTAAGTAAAATTGTACAGTGAAGGCATCCGAAGATAGTAAAAATCCGTTGCGAAATATGTTAATTGCTTTCGGTATGCTGAATTGGATAATAATGGATAATGAACGCTCATAAGGCCCAGTAGCAATCAAGTTTATATTAGAAGATGTACTCAAAATATTAGCGCACAATACAGCCGTGTACCAATCGACAAGTAACGGACAAATGAGAGGTTTCGTTCAGTCTTATCCGAAATCATGCGGTGCCTCAAAAAAAGACAACGGGAGCATGGCATTTGAAGACTTAATCGTTAATGCTGTACAGGAATATAATAAATCAATCCATTATACAAAATAAAAATCCCATAAGCATGTTTTTTAGAAACACAATCTCCAGTTCAGGAAAAGGTATAGAAAAAAAAAACAGAAAATTAAGCAAAAACAAACAGCCGACCTCTAATATCACAATCAGGGCAACCGAAACTTTTTAAGCCAGGCGATACAGTCTACGTAGAAATAAAAAAAGGATAGGAACTAAACTTACACCTAGATACAAAAGCTGAGAATGTAGCAGAAAACAAAACGTTACTCAAAAAACAAACTCTTATAAACTCGAATTAGCTCCCGATTGTTATATTAAAATCGGTACTCAGGGAACTCCACGAGCACGCCGATTCTTTGCAAAGGGGTCTTTCAAACCAAAATACAATTTGGGAACCTACCAGTCGACTTGAGTCGTTAAAATTTAAAAAACTTTGAAAACTCCATGTTCCCCAAATATGTTGTTTCTTCATAATAAGTAAGTAAGAAATAATTATTTACATTACGAAATAAATTAAAATATATATTACTTATTTTTCTAACTACAGCATACTTAATAATAATATAAGAAGCTAGCGCCACGCAAGAGAATAGACCAAATGTGAGAAGCCCCGCCTGCGCCAATACCATTGTTGAGTAGATTAAAGTTTACATTGACCTAATCGTAATTCGAAACATTACTGAAATTGATATTGAGTTTATTAAAGAAATAGACGGCAAGATAAAAAGCACAAATTGTTTATTTAAAGTTTTAATTATTAAGTTAGCCGCGCACATTGTCCTCTCTTAGTGCCGGCAGCGCTTTCCTCTTTGACGCGCAGCTCGGCCTGCAACTAATGACACATACACATACATAAATGCCTTTTTCATTGCCTGACTCCCTGCAAGCAAAAAGGCGATAATTCTATCGCCTATCGTCCAGAAGTCACTTCTAAGTCACTTCTGGAAGATAGAAAGATGATAGTACACATTTTACAAAAACAAAATATACATATATCGCGTAGAAGTAACTTCTAAGTCACTTCTGGAAGAAGTGGTCGCGATCGCGAAGAAGTAACTTCTGAGACATTTCTGGGCGATAGTTAGACGATACAAAAACAAAGTTACTGGGAAAAAGGAGGACACGATTAGTGCCGTTACCCTTTATTTCTGAAAATTCCTCTCCCTTTTTACCTACGCTGTTGTTTTTCGACCGAGCGTCAGTTTATTGCACAATTTGCTTGTGATCAGTCGAGTTTTTTATAAAATTTGTGTGTTGCTTTGTTTTTCGGAATTAGTAAAATTGTGTAACACATTAAAATGTCCACTCAACGAAGAGTGCGAATATACGTGAAGCTGTAACTTCAAGATATTTTTACATTACCTGGCTCGATCGCAGAGGTAATTCCTCCAAATTTATTTTTATGTTAAATATAAAAAAAATGTTGCTTTTATTTAAGCAGCATATCCGATATGCCAAGGACCGTGTCTACAAGTGCTCAAAGACTTTATCGAAAAAATAAATGCAAAATATTGCCTAACATGTAAAAACAAGTTTTTTTCCAAGATTCCCAATGGGGAAAGGCCTTTCTGGTATATTCTTCAAGCGTCTGTTAAGTCACTTTTAAGTAACTTCCAGAAGTGACTTCGGCGATATCGCATTCGGATCGCGGACGATAGTTTTCATCTTCTAGAAGTCACTTAGAAGTGTCTTCCGCAATAGAAAATGCTTACAGGGCTCTGACTTGACGTCATTGTGGTTTTTGTCGGTTTGTGGGCGTTAGCGTGGGCGTGGCACCTTTTTTTTTGTGTCAGTCGATAGGTAATGATGAGACACACACATTTCAGCTAAAATTTTGATCCTATCATAATAACTTTTGGCGCTCCAGATTTTCGTAGTTTGTGGGCGTTAGAATGGGCGTGGCAACCCGATGAAACACCCGCTGCTATAATAAGAGGAGATAGTTATACGAGGAGAGAGTTGTAAAAGCAGAGAGTGCGGTCGCGTTTTAAAATCGCTCCGATTACTCCCTCAAGTTTTCAGCATAAAACCAAAAGCGCAGCCGGGCTTCTGTCGTGAAACATCCGGACACGCACCACGACATCAGCTGGTGGCCGTGGACGACACCTGGGAACAGCCCAGAAATCCATCACCAACAGGCTTTGCGGCCAGGCAGGAACTGGTTACGACCAGCGAGGGAGGGTAGGCATCTCTGCCTCTTTTTAGTCTTGTTGTTTGTTTAGTTGTTGCTAAATTTTCACTCGCGCTTTTATTTTTGTAAGCACTAAATCAGCGGTGAAAAGCGTTAGCGCGACCAGCCGATCGTAGAGTGCGAAAGGGGCTGCGATTGACATAGCAGCAAGCTTCGGACATGGTGCAGGACAAGCACATATGAGTGTGCGGTAGCATTTAGGGAAATCTTGGGGGGTCCTTTTTTCATTTTTAAAATTATAAAAAAATCTTTTAAGCCTTATTATTCAGGTTTATATTTTTTCTATTATACAATTGAGCAAAAATGGGGCCAAAATGGGACCCGAACCAATCAAAAAACTGCGTAATGGCAGGATCGCCAAAAAAAGGCGGAGGGCAGTGGCAAGCAGCCTGGCAGTAGAAGATGGCAGCTCAAAAGCTGCTGATGAAGAGCAAGGGGATGTACTGAAACTGCTTACTGACCTTGGATTGAAGGCTAGGGAGCTTAAGAAGCTAATGGATGGAAAGCGTCTCTAAAGAGAAGTCCTGTCGACTGTGCAATGCAAATTCAAAAAACAGTGCTCATAAGCCAGCCAAGGGGGAAATAAGGGGAAACATGCTGGGATAGAGAACACCAGCAAGCACCAAAAACCTGCAAATAAGCCAGAGGAGTGCAAACAGGTAAAGCAGAAAGCTAGGAAGCCGAAGTAACGACGCGATAGTTATCGCAACCTCCACTGCAGGGTCCTACTCGTATATTCTTAAAAAATGGTAAAGGCAGAACAGCAGGTAAAGGAGCTAGGACAAGCCGTACAGACTGTCTGGCAATAGCTCATCCTCCTAAATAAAGTCTCCTACCCTTAAGCCGCGTAGCTTCAGACCACAATGGGCAGCAATGTCGACGTCAGAGCACTGACTGAAACAATGCTGATCGAGCTAAAGGACATCGACAAGACTATTGATAAATCGGGCGTTCTATGTGCGGTTAAATCACAGTTTGATGTGGAACTGCCAGAACTTGCGATGGACTAAGGGCGGAGTACAGGGGCACCCAAACAGTCACACGCCACAGTAAAAGTCATGCCCGGCAAAGGCGACGGGTTATGGAAAAGGAAAAAATTAGGCTAGGATGGACTTGGTGTAGGATAAGTGTAAGAAGTTTACCCATATAGCAGGGAACTGCAGAACCCAGGGGAACTGCTCAAAATGCTGCTACAACTGCGGCGCAAAGAAGCTCCAAGCCAGAGGCTACAAAGCAAAGGTCTGTTGCATGCTCTGCAAGAGCAAAAAGGAAAAAAGCTGTATTTAAGGAGGGCTTTGCAAGGGCTTAGGGGTAAATTAAGTTTCTTCAGATAAACTTAAACCACTACAAGGTTGTCCAATAGTTGCTGGTCATGTCATGTCATATAGCAAAACGTGGACATGGCTCTCATAAACGATCATTAAGAAATAAAAACTTCAGAGAATGAAGCTGCGGAAACCCAATTAAACCAGATTAGCAGGAAAAAAACGACATTTTTTCGCCAGGGCCATGCAAATGGTATAGCTTTCTACCTGCTTCCTGTCGCTAACCCTTAGCCCTTTCCAGGCTATATCTGTGCTCAAAGACATTGCAGAAGACGCCCGGGAAAATCCCCCTGCCGTTATTGACGAGGACTTTTACAAAGGCCGTGTCAGGGTTCCAAAGACCGTGTCAGGGTACAAAATAGAAACTTTGACGTGGAGATGGTACAGATGTTGTTCGACGCCCTCTACAATCGGATCAGCTGAAGAAAGGGCATTTTCCATCAGGGAAAAAGATGGCTATACGGCACTTAGCAGTATTGCATAGCGCCAATAATGTTCAAAATGCATTCAACTCCGCTAGCTGCCACCACACATTAAATGCATTGAGCAACCTAAATACCCAGAGTATGTACAGCGAGTAATAGCGAGCTTACTGCCGCCTGCTTCTGTAGTATGCACACATATAAAATAAAAATATATATATCGACCACCCACTCTACCAAGACTACTAAAAGGGGCACGCACTGTAAGACTTTGTCGCAGTGTTTATACAACTCAGAGTCTCGGTCATCAACCTAAGTATCCGTATTACGAACCGCTCGCTGCGCCTTGGCCCGCAGGCTGAAAGTGCAAGTGTCAGAATAATTGCAACACGAGCGGACCTCATATATGTGCATATACCTCCGCGCTCCAGACTAAGTGAGCATAGCTATATACTTAAGATTTACTTTACTTACATCGCCGCTACGAGACTTAGACGTTTAAGCTCCTAAGCAAGTTGGGGCTCAACAAGAACCTCATTCGAGCTCGGAGCGGCAACAACGGCTGCTCCGAAACCATCAATGAATGAACAAAAAATTAAATATAGAATAAAAACAATTAAAACGATGAACCTATCTTCTTCATTGGCGGAGCGGAATAATTATTACATGGCGACCGTGACAAGACTCAGGAAAAACATCGAGGACATAAGAACCGCAAGAGAAAAAACCAGACGAAGGACGGAAACACAAAAATTATAGCAGCAGACAACGAAAAATAAAAAGAGTGTGCTAAACGCAGTTGTGTGGTGAAAAAATTAAAAGCCAGAAGTGCTGAATTACTGAAGCTACTAAAAGCGGAAGTAAATTAGATTGGAACAATTCGGTAAAACTACATGCCGAACTTGAACATATTAAAAATTTATTAAGTGAAAGAAAAAATCAAACTACAGCCACACACACATCACCTTACCCTGCAATTAAGTCTCGCTAAAGCTAATATTAAATTAACTCAGCCACAAAAGAAAGAAATACCCATGCAGCCAGCACCGGTGCCCCAACATAGAAGAGCATCGAGGATGTCCAGCCTGTGCAGCCAGCACCGGCCACGTCTTGCCAATCAAGCGAGACCAAGGAGAAGTGAGCCGACAGCGCTTCATTGAGCGCATTTTTTTTTTTTTAACCATGCACTGCGTGGACTCCACAGCAAACGTTATTTATAACCGAGTTTATAACCGAGTTATAATCGAGTCCAAAACAATAAATACAGATCTAACGAACATTTTATTATCAATCATTGTCTTCGTTATGAGCTCATTTATTTTGTAGGCATACATCTTTCATAATAAATGTTTATCAAAGAGAGTCATAAATAAAAGCCAGGCTAATGATCTGTACAAAATATAAAATAAATAATGCGCCCACAATAATTAAAAAAAAATGTTTCAAGTGAAATAAGAAATAATAAAAAACCCACAAACCATCTAATATAATATAGCCATATATTGATATATTGAATATAGATGTTATTTTATCTAATAATCAGAGCGGGGTATTATCAATAATCGAAAAAGGAACTGAGCCTCTATATATCAATGAAATCGAATATGAGTACATGAAGAGATACAACTTAGGCTTTTCTCCCTTGATACATTGCTCAAGTACCCAGAAGGCGATACTATTGACCATCGTCCCAACCCTAAAAATTAAATCAGTTTTTAACAATAACAAGAAACTTGGAAGACATCTTTTATTGATGGTTTCAAGAATCTAGAAATTATTCCATTAAATAATGGAATGGGACGATTTATATAAAGAACTAAATAATAAAAAAATTAATTTTGACAGATCTTCTAAGTCATTATTAAGACCCCGTCCAGCACAGTAAAACACTGTAAACAAGTATGCCGAAATATTAGTAAACCGCTTCAATACAGCGCGGATACTAATACACGATCAGAGAGACAGGCTAAACAAAGCCCATTGGTCTCAGGGTTCAAAATATTTAAACAAATTAAGGAATAACCTAACCAACTATCCTAAGCACACCGTTGAAGATAGAGAGTAGAGAAGAATCAAAATCATCAGATCCACCAGTACAAGCTGAGACTGACGACCCTATCTCTGCAGATCCCGATATAGAGGAAAAAGATATAAACATCACTATTCCGGTAGTCCTTATTCAATCTAAATTATCAGACCAGCAATTGACCGACTCGGATTCTTACAACAGCATTGTTAGATATAAACCAACCACAATGGCTGAAGAGATAATTGCCCAAAGGGAATACATTAAAGAAATATCGAATGCTATCCCCGAGTTTATCGGGCAAAGGATACACCTAAAAAGATTCATAACAGCTTTGAAGTTGGTTAACCTTACGAAAGGTACATTCGAGGTTTTGCCTGTAGAAGTCATCAAATCCAAAATAATTGGATCGACATTATACAGAGTCCAAAACGAAACCTCAATAGAAGCCATAATTAAGAAACTACAAGAAAACTATAGTCGGAGAAACATCCGTTAAAGCAAAAACAAGCCAATAAGGTAAATGTAAAGGCAGAAAAATTCACCACAGAAATTGAAAACCTACGAAAGCTCTTAGAAGCTTCGTATATTGATGAAGGCCTATCGGCCGAACACGCTGACAATGAAGCCGTCGCCAAGTATATACATAGTAGTACTGAAATGACAGGCAATGCCAATTCCATTTTGTACACCCAACGTGGAAATAATAATTGCGGCAATAATTATAAAAACAATTATCGCGGTAGAGGTAATAATCGAGGTAATTATAACAATACCAGATATTATTAGAATAACGGATATAATCAAAACAGTGGTTATAACAGAAATAACAATTATTACAGAAACAACAACCGTGGTGGAAACAACCGCGGCGGAAACAGCCGTGGGGAATACAACAACGGTAATGGTAGTAACAACAACAATCACAATAACAACGTCAGGGTAGCCCAAACAAATTTGGGAAACTCACAAACGCCTATAGATACACGACAATAGACAACATCAAAATTCACACTTTAAATCTCACTCAAAATACATTCGTCACTTTCATGAACGTAGCAACAGGAAAAGAATTAGTTTTTCTACTAGATACAGGTGAGAAAATTCAAGATAATCACATCATAAAAATACATCGTATAAGTCATGAAGTTACCAAATCAAAAGGTTTAACTCCACATGATTTCCATATCGTAAATATGCAATTCGCTTTTACATGTGACGGAATAATAGGAATTGATTTTATCAAAAGATATAACTGTCAATTAGACTTCAAGCATTCTGAAGACTGGCTTATAATAAGACCAAATAACTTCAAATATCCGATTTAGGTTCCAATAGCATACAGTTCTGGTAACAACTCCCTAATTCTGCCAGCAAGATCCCAAGTTGGTCCAAAAAATCGAAATAAATTCAGAAGAAGACAGTGATTTAATTCCGAATCAAGAAATTCAGCATGGTATCTATATCGCAAATACCATAGCAACAGTCCAAAATGCATATATAAGATTACTAAATACCACAAACAGAAACACACAAATATTCATCATGAAACAATTTCAAACTACGAAGCAGTAAAAACGAACTTAAAAACCAGACAAAAAATTGTATTATCCCAACTTGCAAAAATCTTCCCGCCTCAATTCAATGAACAACATACAGCATTATGCACCCAGTAAAGTGATGTCCTCGGACTAGAAACCGAATCAATCACTACCAAAAATTTTTATAAACAAAAGCTAAGATTAACTGATAATGGACCCATATACGAGTATATATAAAATTATGGAAATTCTCATAGTCAACAAGACGAAATTCAAAAACAAGTCCAAAAACTCATAAATTATAAAATAGTGGAACCCTCTATTTCACCTTATAATAGGCCACCTTATTAGTACCAAAAAAGTCACTTCCAAATTCGGAAAATAAAAAATAAAATAAAAAACTCTTGTCTGATAAATTTCCACTCTCTAGAATCGATGATCAACTAGGTAGAGCAAAATGTTTCTCATGCCTTGCCTTAATGTCAGGTTTTCATCAAATTGAACTGGAAGAAAGTTCACGGGACTTAACATCCTTTTCAACAAACAATGGTTCGTACGGCTTCACGCGATAAATTTGGTTTAAATTCGGTTTAAAAAAGCACCAAACTCTTTTCAGAGAATGATGAATATAGTCATGACTAGCCATGACTTAATAGTCATGGGTTGTTCCGAAAACACATGCTCAAGAACTTAACTGATGTTTTCGAGATATGTAGGCAACACAACCTAAAGTTACACCCTGAAAAATGTTCATTTTTCAAGTATGAAGTCACTTTATTAGGACATAAACAGATAAAGGAATCTTTGCCCGACGACAAAAAATACGATGTCATTCCAAAATTATCCAGTCCCACATGATGCGGACAGCGCTAGAAGATTCATTGGGCGATAACACACTTCAGACCATACATATATGGTAGACACTTCACTGTCAAAACAGACCACAGAGCACTTACATACTTATTTTCAATGGTAAATCCAGCCTAGTTCCAAACTAACACGAGGGTAAAGATAACTATGCAGCCGTTGCTCTCTCTAGAATAACCATCACAGACTTAAAAAATATACAAACAAACAACACAATTCTGGAAGTCACTACCAAAAACAAAAGTAGACAAAAATCCTGCGCAGGAAAAGAACGAATAGAATTGCTTAAGCAACCTATAGAAAAAGCTTCAAAGCCCAACGTATATTAAGTATGATGAAGTACGAAAAGTAAAAAAGTAAAAAGTAGTGAAAAGCAAAAAGTTTAAGTACGGAGTTTAAGCATGGAAAGAAAATTACAGCAAGATATGATGTTAGCGACTTGTATACTAATGGAACCATTGACTTAGGTCAATTCTTTCAAAGGCTTGAAAAGCAGGTTGGTATTCACAAAGTCAGCCAACTCAAAGTGGCACCGTGGGAAAATATCTTTAAACATGTTTCAACTGATAATTTTAAAATTATGGGCAATAATATATTGAAATCATTAAGAGTAGCGCTACTCAACCCGGTGACTGTAATAAAAAATAATAAATATAAAGAAGCTATATTGTCTACATTCCATGATGATCCAATACAAGATGGTCATACAGGCATTACAAAAACCTTGGCCAAGGTCCAGAGACACTATTACTGGAAAAATATGTCCAAGGACATAAAAGAGTACGCAAAGAAACGTCCTAAATGCCAAAAGTCGAAAAGGACCAAACATACTTAGACCCCACTAATTATAACCGAAACTCCACAAAGACCTTTCGATATAGTAATTGTAGATACTATTGGTCCACTTCCAAAAAAATAATGGAAACGAATACGCAGTAACACTCATCTGCGATTCAATACGGACATGGGAACAGAATTTAAAAATTCAATTACTGAAGATCTATGTAAATATTTACATACTAAACACATAACTTCAACTGCACACCACCACCAGACAGTAGGTACCGTGAAGCGAAGCCACACTCAATGAGTTCATTCGTTCATATACTCAGTTGACAAAACAGATTGGGATATATGGCTGCGATACTTCGTATATTGTTTTAATACAACCCCATCTATGGCACATGACTATTGTCCATATGAGCTAGTTTTTGGTAAAATTTCAAGTCTACCAAAACATTTTAATAGCAAAGATAAAATAAAACCCCTTTATAATATATAACATTTTGCTAAGGAATCAAAATTTAGATTAGAACAGGCATTGAAGAGACCTAGACTAATGCTAGAATATCACTAGCTAAAACAGAAAATTAGTTACGACAAAACGAGTTTAGATTTTAATTTAAAAATAGGAGATCAGGTTTTATTGAAAAAAAAAACAGGACATAAGTTAGATTTTAAATATAGAGATTCTTTAAAGATAGAACAAATAGGAGATAGAGATAACGTAACTATAATAAATACTAAAAAAATAACAAGCAAGTAGTACATAAAGATAGATTAAAACTCTTTATTTCATAATCAATTTTTATTTCATAAATATATTACGTATGGTCATACATAATATAAGAGCACATAGTCTAACCATGTCTAAAATAAGAATACACACAAAAAAACAAAAAAAAGAGAAAAACAAATTAAAAACACAAAACAAAATAGAAAAACAAATTTAAAACAAAAAAAAAATAACACAAAAAATGTAATATTATTAGTATAAGTTATATCATTTTTTCAATGTTTGTAAAATTAATACTAGAAAATAACTCCATTATATTACGTCATTTTTCAAAAAAAGGGAGATGTAGTATGCATACATATAAAATATATATATATCGACCATCCACTATACCAAGAGTACTTAAAGGGTTACGCACTGTAACACTTTGTTGCAGTGTTTATACAAATCAGAGTCTCGGTCATCAACCTAAGTAACCGAAATACGAACCGCTCGCTGAAAGTGCAAGTGTCAGCATAATTGTCGGTGTCAGCATAATTGCAACACGAGCGGACCTCATGTATGTGCATATACCTTCGCGCTCCAGACTATGTGAGCATAGCTATACACTTAAGAATACATAGGCCGTCTCTCCGCTGCCGCTTTTAGCAGCGCCGCTACGAGACTTAGACGTTTAAGCTCCTAAGCAAATTGGGGCTCAAGAAGAACCTCCTTCGAGCTCGGAGCGGCAACAACGGCTGATCCGAAACCATCAATATATTTGAATGAGCAAAAATTAAATAAAGAATGAGAACAATTAAAACGATACTTAACCTATCTTCTTCATTGGCGGAGCGGGATTATTATTACACTCCTGTTCGAAACTGGATCCGGGCAATCGACTCACAAGTTCACCGGGGGAGTCCCACAAGGATCAGTTCAGGCCCTTTGTTGTCAGAAGCCATAATTAAATCTTTGCTTAAAATACTTGGGCGTCATGATTGACCACCGACTTTCTTTCAAAGAACATCTAGCGTATCTCGAAAACTATAAGAGCTAAAACAGTCAAACTTTGCATGTAGATTTTTAAATGAAAATGAGTTTTCATTTTTAATAAATTACAAATTTTGATGTATTTCAAAAAATTGCAAACAGATGGTATTGTTTAAAAACTAGCTTTTTTTTATGTATTTAAAAAAAATGTTTTAAAAAGAAGAGGTTTCAGAGGATTTTGTGCAAAAGGCATGGAACCAATCGAATAACTACAGATGGAAATATAGGTTTGCAAACAGAGGGTACTGTTTAACTACTAGCTTTTTTTAAAAACTTAAAAAAATTCTAACTAAAAAAAAATTTTTTTTTCGTCCAAATCCTAATACACGTGTTTACTTATTTACCGAATAGTACATGTACAAAGAAAACAACAGTAGAATATTCCGTTAGTTACGGATCCGCCATCATTCTACTTCTACGAATAATAGGATCGATCACGGAACTTCAACGAAGACGGAAGTAAACGCAAAGCACACCAGTTGTTTAGCTCTATTAAAGTTCAACTATAGATGTCTTTAGAGAATCTAAGTTTAAATAATGATTTACCCTATAATCATCAATATATTGTTTCGTGGATAAACCATAGTTATCTAAAAGTTTAGTTCCGTTTTTTATAAGTTTATTTTGAGCATTTAGATTACTGTCCTTATCGATGATTAGGACGGTAATCTAAAGTAGTAGCAGTAGACTTAACACGTCTTTTCTGATCTTTCTTTATCAACAGAAATATGTTCAAACTTGTCGACTTGTTTATAAATATACAAAATATTTGCACTGTCTATTTATACCGATTAAAATATAATCCCTTCCCCAAGTAACTCCTCTCATATGGACGAAATTGCATTATTGTGACTAGTGTTACCCGCTGCTTTTCATGCCACCAAAATTTCCAATCGTTTGACTAAGTCATTAACATTATTTAAGTCTACATAGTTTGGATTTGATTTCTGAATTGTCACTTTGCCAAAACCTGTTTTTAAGCCAGGTGGAGTAGACGTTGCAAGATTATAATTATTGCCAATAAACTTCTTAATAATATGGCTTTATCTGTATGCTTGTGTACCCTTGATTCGGTTATTAGGATTAAAGTCTACTTTATGTATATTCGCTTCTAATACAATTTTGTTATAATTTTTTAAATCTTGATCATCATTGTTT
The DNA here is from genome assembly GCF_025231255.1 of Drosophila biarmipes. NCBI lineage: Eukaryota > Metazoa > Arthropoda > Insecta > Diptera > Drosophilidae > Drosophila > Drosophila biarmipes. The sequence goes on along the minus strand of NW_026114526.1, from coordinate 4,058,037 downwards.
TCAGGTTTACTAAGAAAAATAAGAGAGTACAGACCAGAAGTCATATTATAACTTATTCCACTAGAAAATGTTATTTTATTATCTTTATTTTAAAAGCTTAAAAAGTTTCGTTCATTTGTAAATTCGTCTGATTTTTTAATTTTTTGTAAGATCATTGAATTTTTGCTTTAATGCAAACCTAGCTTTAATTGAGACAAAATATTCATCGTAATATATTTTACAAACTTTATAGAAAAACAATTTAAATTTTTCGAAATTCATGTAGTCACTCTTCAGTTACTAAGCAAATACTGTTTAGGAAACGCCATTATCTGTAATATTTATATACCATATCCCAATAAAAAGATTCGATATGCTTATACCCTTGCAGGGGGTTTAATGATTTTAGTCAGAAGTTTGCAACGCAGTGAAGGCGACGTTTCCGACCCCATAAAGTATATATATTCTTTATAAGCGTCACTAGATCAGTCGATCTAGCCATGTCCGTCTGTCTGTCCGTCTGTTTCTACGCAAACTAGTCTCTCAGTTTTAAATCTATCGGACTGAAACTTCTTCTTTGTATTGGAGGTAGTATATAGGTCGGAACCAGCCGGATCGGACAACTATATCTTATAGCCCCCATAGGAACTATAAGGGAAAAAATTTTAAAAAATTTATATTTCGGTGTTTTTTTTATACATACACTTCAATAGGGGCTGTGGCGCATTGCGTTAGGTGGTGGCCCGCGGATAATGCGATCGAGGTCCGAGTCCACTCTGGGGCGAAGCATTTTTTTATAGCTGGATTTTATTTGTTTTTAGTTTATTTATTTTTGTTTTATTTTTATTTAATTTTCTAGCTGTATTTTTGTGTTTGTTTCTTAAATTTTTGTTGTAGTTTTTTTGTTTGTTTTTTAATTTTGTCGTAGTTATATTGTTTCTTTTACATTTTTTTTTAACATTTAATTTGTGTTTTAAATTTGTTTTTAATTTTTTTTATTTTGTTTGTTTTTAATTTTTTTAGTTGTTTTGTTTGTTTTTAATTTTTTTGTTTTGTTTGTTTTTATTTTTTTTTTAGTTATTTGTTTGGTTTTAACATTTTTTTAAGTTGTTTTGTTTTGTCTTCTTTTTTTGTAGTTTTTTTGTTTGTTTTTTAATTTTTTTTTAATTTTTATTTATGGCTGAGAATGTTTAGCTTATTGGTAGCTTTACATTTATCTGGGGAGTCTTCCCACTTGCAATGTTTGTACAGCAAAACTCTAATCAAATTATCTAACATGTTCATTTTATGTAAAAAGCACTCATCATGTTCATCGAACCACGATAAAAATTCGCTCTCTCGAGTACATGTTACGCATTGATTCATTATAAATTTTTTTATATTTTCTTTCTTTAACTTTACTTTTCTTTCAACCTTAAAAATTTATATTGAATATACAATGTTACAAAAAAAAAAGTTGTTTTCAGTCGGATTAAACTCGTTCCGGCAAGATCCGCAATTGAGCGACTACACCCCTAGCCCACCACGCCTTCTTGCGGCGCGTCAGGCAGAAGCGAGATTAAGCCCACATCGCGGCAGAGCAAACGAAATTATACACTAACACAACCAAAGAATCTAACAAGAACAACGCACACTTGGAAGATTGTAAATCCACTTTCTGAGTCCACACCAAAAATTTCGTACATTCTGTTGTATGAGCATTACACCTCTTAGTGTTTATATTCTCTTTGGTCTGGCCGTCTGTCCGTTCGTTTCTACGCAAACTAATCCTTCAGTTTTCAAGCTATCGGGCTAAAACATTCCCAAAAGTCTTCTTTCTATTGCAGGTAGTCGGAACCAGCCGGATTAGACAATTATATCATATAGCTCCCATAGGAACTATCGGGGAAAAAATTTAAAAAAATATATCTTTGGTGTTTTTTAACATATAACCTTCTGAGCTTGGAAATAACATTTTTTATTTTGTTCCGAATTTCTAATTAAATTTTATCAAAATATACATATAGCTACCTTAGCAGCGATCGGAAATTAGTGGTATAATAATATGAAAAAATTATAGCTTTGGTGCTTTAAGACATATAACCTTCTAAACTTGGAAATAACATTTTTTATTTAAATCTGAATTTCAAATTAAATTTTTTCAAAATCTGACGACTATATCAAATTGCTGTCATAGAAACAATCGGAAACTTTGTCGGAAAATATGAAATTGCTGTCATAGGAACGATCGAAAATTGGTGGGAAAATAATATGAAACAAATTATAGCTTTGGGGCTTTTTGACATATTATCTTATAATATTGGGATTATCATTTTTTATATCTTTAAGAATTTCGAAATCAGTTTAATAAAAATCAGATTACTCTACCATATAGATCTCAAAAAAATAGTATACAAAATGAAATAATTTTTTTTATTAATATCACTGAAGCCAGCAACAATCCTTAAAAATTTTACATGGTGCTACTAAATTTGATTATTTCTTATAACTGCAAGGGTATACAAACTTCGGCTTCCCGAAGTTAACTTCTTTTCTTGCTTTTAACTATATTTAAAAAGTGTATTATTATATGAGTATTCTGAAAATCTCAAACTGTTTAAGATTATTGGCCTTTTTCTAAATACAAATCATCGTTAGTTTTAAGAATATTAAAATTTCCATCAACCATCTGATTTATGATATCATCCTGAAGAATATTAAAATTTCCATTTCCGGCATGTAGAGGATGTGTTCCTCCAACTCGAGAGCTATGGATTCTTAAATCTCTGTTGTTTTGCCCTCCTAGTCTTCGATATCAACGTCTTTTTATTAAATTTAATGAACTCTTTGATTACAATATTTATAATCATAGTTCATGATGGTGCTTGAGCTTTTCGGACATGCTACGGTTTTTACCCGTTGTTACCTTGATGGTTTAGACTTGGCCTGTTTCTGTACTGTAGCTGTACTGTAGCTGTACTATAGCTGTACTGTAGCTGTACTGTAGCTGTACTGTAGCTGTACTGTATCTATACTGTATCTGTTTAATGGTCAACTTTTACCAGCTGTTCTAGTCTATCGTTAAGAATTCAAGTTCTTGTTCACTAGGTGACGATTGATGTGAAGTAAATTGAATTTCAACGCGTGCGGGTCAACTTTTAATACTATACAGTGCTCACACATACACGCACCCATACATTGATTTTCACCCCCAAATGAATGTTAACCATTAAAATATACCACTCGATTGTGATTTATCTAGGTTTACTATATCACACTCCTGACTCTTTGGGATGTATTTCCTAGCAAAACGTATAATGTCGATAATTTATAGGTCTATTAGGAAGCAGATACATTAATTCCTTTCTCCTTACCATAGGGTTTACGAAATAACCATAACCCTTTCTCTATGGTTTGAGATTTAGGACTTCTCCTATATCAACACCTTCAGTTTTCCTGTTGTGACGTTTCTGCTCCTACATATCTTCTTTAGAAATTCAAGCATTATTAACTGTCTTTACAATTGCTGCAGTACCACTTGCTTAGCTACCCAAGAGGGATGTCAGGATCGGCACGATTGGTAGTGGTAAGAGGTATTTTAAAATCTGTCCTATAACCCATTGATTGATGCACTCATAATATCTACTCTTCTCATTCTTATCGTTTTCCTCTCCTTTTCCGTTTTATTCAATCCCATTATATAACAAAGTATGCTGCTGCTTTTTCACCAAGAGTGCTACCTAGTGCCTTAGCACGCGACCGGGCTTTGTCAACCAACATGAAATCCGCTTTATGTCGTTCACTCAATGCCTTGTTTTAAGAATATCAATATCGTGGTCTTTGCAGGCTACATGCAATGGGTTTATTCCTTGATCACCGTTCCAAACGTTTTTGCAACTTTGTCCTCGGGCCACACAATTATATCCCGGAATATGGGCTTCAAACGATAATGTATTGATTAGCTTATCGACAAGACAACTATCGTGTTTACAATTTAAAATGCGATTGTAAAAAAATTTTCATTTTATTAATGCTTAGCTCTTATTGTTGGGCCTTATTGTCGGGCCAATTGTAGTTAAACTACTATTATGCTCAGTTAAACAGAGAGTCCCAATGGATTAAAATTCGAAAATGTTTATATATATTTTCAAAAAGCTTCTATTAACCCAATTGTGAGTACTTGGAGTAATAAATCAAGCTGATTTGAGGAATGGGATATCAAACATTCTCCCATATTGACGGTGTACAACTCCCTAGTGAATCCAAAAGCAATTCAATTATGATTTTTGATGGCTTAGCTTTAGGAAGAAAGAAGACAACATAAGATCTTATTTTTTAATGGGTCAAAATAAACATAAAGACATATACCGAAATATTTAATTCGTGACAATGCCAACTTTATTATAATTTTTAAGCAAGATGTTTTAAATATGCGGCATATATATCGGGATAATATTAGCTCTGATGTGTATTATGAAACATTTTGAAAACTTGTCATAAGTGCTGGGGGGATAAGCACGGACTTCTTTTAATTAGCAGCGATGATGAAATGGATAACGGAAGGTACAGAAAAGGATTTCACCAATTATATAATCATCTACCCTAGAATAGTGTTAATAAGTTCTTTTTGGTAGTGTAACCAGACTTTGTAGTTATAGAATAGTTGAGTACAAATCGTACTAAAGAGAAGAACGTGTACAGAGCGCTTTAAGTTACCATTTTGATATGTAATAATATATCCAACCTAATTATCCATAGTAAAACCTACACCACTCATAAAGCAAGGGCTTACTCAGCTCAGAAGATGGATAAGTGCGGTTGGTTATGTGGGAAGCGGAGGAGTTGTGCCAAGAACTCTAAGAAAAGCAGCGAGAGTTGTCGGCGTGGAATGCCAACTCAAGGCATATACACGCAAAGCAGTTATGAGTATTGCTGAATTTCACAAGTAAGAATTCTCTAGAAGCCGGAGAACATACATGCATTCAAGGAGTTTGTGTGTATTCGTAGAATGAACAAGCAGATAAAGAACTTTGTGAGGTACATATAAATGTCTAGCTCGCAACGAAGACTGCCAACCTAGTGTCAAAAAAAATCCCAGGGACTTCCAAAATGCCGAACAAAGCTGATCTTAAGGGCGACGAGTTAAGATTCCTGTTAAGATCGAGAAACATGTCAGTTTCGGGCACCAGAGCCGAATTGCTAGCATTAATGGGGCTCACCATGCAGCAAGAAGAAGCGATGTCAGCGCCAATTTCTGAATTGCAAAACGAGATGAAGGTATTAAAGGACACGTTAGCTCAATTGGTTATCGTTCAAATGGGAAAAGCACCACCTGCACAGGCAGGAAATCATCAGCAGCAACCACAGCTAATAATCGATTTGGATATCGACGAGATCAACGAGAGGAGCATTCAGTCAAGGAAATTGCCAACACCTTGCTAGAATATGACGGCAACGCTATTTCAGTCAACCAGTTTATCGATTGTGTTAAAAAAGTGATGGATGCCTACCAGGGGACGAGAAGTTCCTCTTACTCGTCATTTATACCAAGCTAAAAAGTCCAGTCAAGATGTGGCTTCCACACACTACGTGGAAGCATTTCGCTGATGTTATTCAGGATGACTTCGGCGCAAATCCAGACAAAGCAGAAGTGCATTTTAAATGACCAATGCAATCAGGGGATCAAAGAAGAGGGTATCAGGATGTCAGCCCTTGGGGTGCGGTACAAGCTCAGCGAGACAGCGATTATTAGATGTGTTCGCTCCCGTCTACATACAGCATCTAGAATTGCAAAACAGTATTGCAGGGATTCATTTCTCGAAAATAAAGAAACTTCGGGATGTATCCGAGTCTTATTTTGTCAACAGAAATCGATCGAGTACGAATTAAAAAGAATATCCCACGAAACATGTTAGTCCGCCAAGGTCAAAGGAATCCTTGAAGTGTTATAATTGCGGAGAAATGGAACACTTTGCTTATTCGTGACCAAACGAGAAGAAAAAGTCTCGCTGTACCAAATGCAACAAGTTCCACGAGCAAAATGGAAGTTGCCAAGCCCAGAAGGTCATGCGTTTAGGAGCCGCAAATCAGGAGAATCTATTCGACACAGGTAGTCAAGCCAGTCTCATCCGACAAACAGTTGCAGAGAAAATTAACGCTAAGCGCCGCAAGTGCTCTATGATGATTAGAAGCATTTGAGGATGTTCACGTATCCTCACAGAAGCTATGGCTGTGGATACGGAAATCGATAGGAAGACGACGATATATTGCAGGAGGACTTTCTGTTGGGAAAGGATCTCGAGCTCAAATTTGAGACAGGCGATTCATAAATCAAACGAGCAGTCCATCAGCTGACAACCCCTGTAATTGTACCAAGATCGAAAAGTTTATGGACAATTTTCAGAACAACAAAGAATGTGAGCAATTGCGCTGCTTACTGGAGAAGTTCGCCGATTTTTTCTCGACAGGATTGGAACGCATAGGTAAAACAAGCGTGGTCAAAGCACACATCACAGTCGAAAGCAGTCAAGTAGTGGCACAAGCCCCATACCGAGTTTCCGAGCCAAAGAAGGAAATGGTTAGCAGAATGGTCGACGACTTGCTAAAGCAGGATATCATCACTTTGTCAACGTCAAAGTACGCCAGCCCGGTGGTGCTCATCAAGAAGCCAAACGGTAGCGATCGAATGTGCGTCGATTATTGCCACCTGAACAAGCTGATAAAAAAGGGGAATTTCCCAGTGCCGAACATTCAAGATCGTCTGCAGGAGGCAAAAAGATTTAATTACTTTACACCCCTGGACCTGAACAGTGGGTACTATCAGATAGAGATAGCACCAGAGACCAAAAAATTTACAGCATTCATCAACACAGATGGAACGCACCTGCGGTTTTCAATCGACTCATGGCACTACATGGACGACATCCTTATTGGCAGCCAAACATTTAACGAGATGTACAAGAAGCTTGAGAGGATCGTGAAAGTTCTAAAGAAGTGCGGATAACGTTAAACCTGGAAAAATGTGAGTTATATATGCAATCAATAACATTTCTCGGTCACCAGATTCACGCAGAAGGAATCAGCCCTGGAGAAATTAAGACGAATACTATCAGAATGTTTCCGACACCAGCCAATGTTACCGACGAGAGAAAGCTTTTGGTTTTCACTGGTTATTTCCGCAAGTTTGTTCCTGGGAATGCCATCATTTCAGCACCACTGAGAATCCCATTGCGCAAGGATCAAGGACAAAAAAGTCTTCGACTTGTTGAATAATTGCCTTATCTTAAATTCAGTTGTCACCAGATACCGCTTAGACGCATAGCTCCAACTAAATACAAATGCCAGTGCCGTTGGCTTAGCCGGAGTTTAGCTACAACATGAGAAGAATCAGCTGCAGCCAATCGCTTATTATAGCCCAGCTAATTCCAAAACGGAGAAAAACCATAGCAGCTTCGAACTTGAGGCTTTAGCCGTCGTGAAGTCCCTGGACTCGTCTAGTACTCATGATTAAAAATGTATATACAACGCCAGCCAGCGCCAACAACATCGGCAGCCCGCAACTACAACATCACCAGCCGCAACGCCCAAAGGCGTCGCCAACAACAACAGCAGCCAGCGGCATTAGCAATAGCAACAACAGCCACCGGCAATAGCAACAGCCGCTAACAACAAAACAAAACCTCGCGCATAACTTGTAAAAACTACAGTTCACTTAATATGTAAGCTTAACCAATAATTGTAAGATTTGTAGTTATATTAGTACCCAAGAATTAACTTAAGCTAAGCTTTCCCCATCCGCTCTCGCATCAGCAGTAGCCACACACACACACCAGGAGAGCAACGAAATATTCACCACGAAAACTGCAGCGCCGCACAGAAGCAAGCGAGAGAGGACATGCGATCGAGGAGGAAAACAACCACCGAAAATTGGCACGCGCCAAGGGAAGACCGAGAGAAAACTTGTGGACCAGAAGTGCGAGCAGAGCACTTTGGAAAACGCGGCGCACCGGATCAGAAGTGCGAGCAGTTCACTTTGGAAAACGCGGCGCACCGGACCAGAAGTGCGAGCAGAGCACTTTGGAAAACGAGGCGCACCGGACCAGAACTGCGAGCTGGTCACTTTTGAAAACGCATCGCAACGGACCAGAAGTGTGAGCAGAGCACTTTTGAAAAACGCGGCGAAACGGACCAGAAGTGCGAGCAGAGCACTTTTGGAAAACGCGGCGAAACAGAACAGAAGTGCGAGCAGGTCACTTTGGAAAACGCGGCGCACCGGACCAGAAGTGCGACCAGGTCACTCTTAGACACGCGGTGCACGGGATCACGAGTAGCGGGACTCTTGCAAAGGCGGCGCACGGGATCAGAAGTGCGAGCAGAGCAAATTCATGTGGACAACAGGAGTCTTTTGCCTTCGGAGTGCGAAAAGTGGTGCAGTCGAGTTACTGGTGCCAAGTGACTCAGGAAGGAGTTTACCTAGACGACCTCGAGGAGAGTGTGCCGGCCCAGGACCAGCGGCGGAGCACCCGGAGTCACGGAGTGTGTGTGTGCGTGAGAGCGGTACGAGTGAGTGAGTGGAGTGAACCGCATTTTGGCCAGCGAAATTCCCGTGCAATGAGAAATTTCTCGAAGGCCTCGATACGGCTTCGCCCTGAGTAGGCTAGAATTTATATACCATGACCTAACCTAACCCGTTAACCTGCGAGCACTGAGAAATACATGAACCAAGGAATAAAAATGCTCTAATAAATATAAAAATATTTCTCGCCCGATTTTAATACAAATCTTAGGAAAAGAATACAATCAATCAAATATAGATATTCTAAGACAAATGCCTAGATTTTAGGCCATAAATTCTGCCCTAGGGAAAAGTTCTCGTAGCGAATGCTATGAGCCAGGCCCAAATGCGCGTTACCGCTGACCCTTTTCACTCTGCTACAGACACCGAATAAACTATTTCTCTCACTCCGTACCCCGGTGGCTAGCACTCTACATCTCACGACAGCAAACAGGTTTTCAACCTAGACCTTTTTGTTCCATATCTTTACATATATTTTCGGTAAAGAGACCCTGGCGGGACTGAGTATATCCCAGCCTACAAGACTTCTTTACAGAATGGCGCCTGAACAGGAACATGGAGCCAACAAAAATTTACAGCATTCATCAACACAGATGGATTGTACGAGTTTAAGCGACTTCCGTTCCGATTGAAGAACGCACCTGCGGTTTTCAATGGACTCATGGCACTACATGGACGACATCCTTATTGGCAGCCAAACATTTATCGAGATGTACGAGAAGCTTGAGAGGATCGTGAAAGTTCTAAGGAAGTGCGGATAACGTTAAACCTGGAAAAATGTGAGTTATATATGCAATCAATAACATTTCTCGGTCACCAGATTCACGCAGAAGGAATCAGCCCTGGAGAAATTAAGACGAACGCTATCAGAATGTTTCCGACACCAGCTTATGTTACCGACGTGGGAAAGATTTTGGTTTTCACTGGTTATTTCCGCAAGTTTGTTCCTGGGTATGCCATCATTTCAGCACCACTGAGAATCCTATTGCGCAAGGATCATCCGTTTACATCGCACCGGATCAGAAGTGCGAGCAGTTCACTTTGGAAAACGCGGCGCACCGGACCAGAAGTGCGAGCAGGTCACTCTTAGACACGCGGTGCACGGGATCACGAGGAGCGGGTTTCTTGCAAAGGCGGCGCACGGGATCAGAAGTGCGAGCAGAGAAAATTCATGTGGACAACAGAAGTCTTTTGCCTTTGGAGTGCGGAAAGTGGTGCAGTCGAGTGACTGGTGCCAAGTGACCCAGGAAGGAGTTTACCTAGTCGACCTCGAGGAGAGTGTGCCGGCCCAGGACCAGCGGCGGAGCACCCGGAGTCACGGAGTGTGTGTGTGTGTGAGAGCGGTACGGGTGAGTGAGTGGAGTGAACCGCATTTTGGCCAGCGAAATTCCCGTGCAATGAAAAATTTCTCGAAGCCCTCGATGCGGCTTCGCCCTGAGTAGGCTAGAATTTATATACCATGACCTAACCTAACCCGTTAACCTGCGAGCACTGAGAAATACATGAACCAAGGAATAAAAATGCTCTAATAAATATAAAAATATTTCTCGCCCGATTTTAATACAAATCTTAGGAAAAGAATACAATCAATCAAATAAAGATATTCTAAGACAAATGCCTAGATTTTAGGCCATAAATTCTGCCCTAGGGAAAAGTTCTCGTAGCGAATGCTATGAGCCAGGCCCAAATGCGCGTTACCGCTGACCCTTTTCACTCTGCTACAGACACCGAATAAACTATTTCTCTCACTCCGTACCCCGGTGGCTGGCACTCTACATCTCACGACAGCAAACAGGTTTTCGACCTAGACCTTTTTGTTCCATATCTTTACATATATTTTCGGTAAAGAGACCCTGGCGGGACTGAGTATATCCCAGCCTACAAGACTTCTTTACAGAATGGCGCCTGAACAGGAACATGGAGCCAACAAAAATTTACAGCATTCATCAACACAGATGGATTGTACGAGTTTAAGCGACTTCCGTTCCGATTGAAGAACGCACCTGCGGTTTTCAATGGACTCATGGCACTACATGGACGACATCCTTATTGGCAGCCAAACATTTATCGAGATGTACGAGAAGCTTGAGAGGATCGTGAAAGTTCTAAGGAAGTGCGGATAACGTTAAACCTGGAAAAATGTGAGTTATATATGCAATCAATAACATTTCTCGGTCACCAGATTCACGCAGAAGGAATCAGCCCTGGAGAAATTAAGACGAACGCTATCAGAATGTTTCCGACACCAGCCAATGTTACCGACGTGAGAAAGCTTTTGGTTTTCACTGGTTATTTCCGCAAGTTTGTTCCTGGGAATGCCATCATTTCAGCACCACTGAGAATCCCATTGCGCAAGGATCAAGGACAAAAAAGTCTTCGACTTGTTGAATAATTGCCTTATCTTAAATTCAGTTGTCACCAGATACCGCTTAGACGCATAGCTCCAACTAAATACAAATGCCAGTGCCGTTGGCTTAGCCGGAGTTTAGCTACAACATGAGAAGAATCAGCTGCAGCCAATCGCTTATTATAGCCCAGCTAATTCCAAAACGGAGAAAAACCATAGCAGCTTCGAACTTGAGGCTTTAGCCGTCGTGAAGTCCCTGGACTCGTCTAGTACTCATGATTAAAAATGTATATACAACGCCAGCCAGCGCCAACAACATCGGCAGCCCGCAACTACAACATCACCAGCCGCAACGCCCAAAGGCGTCGCCAACAACAACAGCAGCCAGCGGCATTAGCAATAGCAACAGCCGCTAACAACAAAACAAAACCTCGCGCATAACTTGTAAAAACTACAGTTCACTTAATATGTAAGCTTAACCAACAATTGTAAGATTTGTAGTTATATTAGTACCCAAGAATTATCTTAAGCTAAGCTTTCCCCATCCACTCTCGCATCAGCAGTAGCCACACACACACACCAGGAGAGCAACGAAATATTCACCACGAAAACTGCAGCGCCGCACAGAAGCAAGCGATAGAGGACATGCGATCGAGGAGGAAAACAACCCCCGAAAATTGGCACGCGCCAAGGGAAGACCGAGAGAAAACTTGTGGACCAGAAGTGCGAGCAGAGCACTTTGGAAAACGCGGCGCACCGGATCAGAAGTGCGAGCAGTTCACTTTGGAAAACGCGGCGCACCGGACCAGAAGTGCGAGCAGAGCACTTTGGAAAACGAGGCGCACCGGAACAGAACTGCGAGCTGGTCACTTTTGAAAACGCATCGCAACGGACCAGAAGTGCGAGCAGAGCACTTTTGGAAAACGCGGCGAAACGGACCAGAAGTGCGAGCAGAGCACTTTTGGAAAACGCGGCGAAACGGAACAGAAGTGCGAGCAGGTCACTTTGGAAAACGCGGCGCACCGGACCAGAAGTGCGACCAGGTCACTCTTAGACACGCGGTGCACGGGATCACGAGGAGCGGGACTCTTGCAAAGGCGGCGCACGGGATCAGAAGTGCGAGCAGAGCAAATTCATGTGGACAACAGGAGTCTTTTGCCTTCGGAGTGCGAAAAGTGGTGCAGTCGAGTTACTGGTGCCAAGTGACTCAGGAAGGAGGGTACCTAGACGACCTCGAGGAGAGTGTGCCGGCCCAGGACCAGCGGCGGAGCACCCGGAGTCACGGAGTGTGTGTGTGCGTGAGAGCGGTACGAGTGAGTGAGTGGAGTGAACCGCATTTTGGCCAGCGAAATTCCCGTGCAATGAAAAATTTCTCGAAGCCCTCGATGCGGCTTCGCCCTGAGTAGGCTAGAATTTATATACCATGACCTAACCTAACCCGTTAACCTGCGAGCACTGAGAAATACATGAACCAAGGAATAAAAATGCTCTAATAAATATAAAAATATTTCTCGCCCGATTTTAATACAAATCTTAGGAAAAGAATACAATCAATCAAATAAAGATATTCTAAGACAAATGCCTAGATTTTAGGCCATAAATTCTGCCCTAGGGAAAAGTTCTCGTAGCGAATGCTATGAGCGAGGCCTAAATGCGCGTTACCGCTGACCCTTTTCACTCTGCTACAGACACCGAATAAACTATTTCTCTCACTCCGTACCCCGGTGGCTGGCACTCTACATCTCGTCCTAGACCTTTTTGTTCCATATCTTTAGATATATTTTCGGTAAAGAGACCCTGGCGGGACTGAGTATATCCCAGCCTACAAGACCACATCCTTATTGGCAGCCAAACATTTATCGAGATGTACGAGAACCTTGAGAGGATCGTAAAAGTTCTAAGGAAGTGCGGATAACGTTAAACCTGGAAAAATGTGAGTTATATAAGCAATTAATAACATTTCTCGGTCACCAGATTCACGCAGAAGGAATCAGCCCTGGGGAAATTAAGACGAACGCTATCAGAATATTTCCGACACCAGCTTATGTTACCGACGTGGGAAAGATTTTGGTTTTCACTGGTTATTTCCGCAAGTTTGTTCCTGGGTATGCCATCATTTCAGCACCACTGAGAATCCTATTGCGCAAGGATCATCCGTTTACATGAAAAACACCACAAAAAGAAGTCTTCGACAAGTTGAAGAATTGCCTTATCTTAAATTCAGTTGTCACCAGATACCGCTTAGACGCATAGCTCCAACTAAATACGAATGCCAGTGCCTTTGGCTTAGCCGAAGTTTAGCTACAACATGAGAAGAATCAGCTGCAGCCAATGGCTTAATATAGCCCGGCTAATTCCAAAACGGAGAAAAACCATAGCAGCTTCGAACTTGAGGCTTTAGCCGTCGTGAAGTCCCTGGACTCGTCTAGTACTCATGATCAAAAATGTATATACAAAGCCAGCCAGCGCCAACAACATCGGCAGCCCGCAGCTACAACATCGCCAGCCGCAACGCCCAAAGGCGTCGCCAACAACAACAGCAGCCAGCGGCATTAGCATTAGCAACAACAGCCACCGGCAATAGCAACAGCCGCTAACAACAAAACAAAACCTCGCGCATAACTTGTAAAAACTACAGTTCACTTAATATGTAAGCTTAACCAATAATTGTAAGATTTGTAGTTATATTAGTACCCAAGAATTATCTTAAGCTAAGCTTTCCCCCTCCGCTCTCGCATCAGCAGTAGCCACACACACACACCAGGAGAGCAACGAAATATTCACCACGAAAACTGCAGCGCCGCACAGAAGCAAGCGAGAGAGGACATGCGATCGAGGAGGAAAACAACCCCCGAAAATTGGCACGCGCCAAGGGAAGACCGAGAGAAAACTTGTGGACCAGAAGTGCGAGCAGAGCACTTTGGAAAACGCGGCGCACCGGATCAGAAGTGCGAGCAGTTCACTTTGGAAAACGCGGCGCACCGGACCAGAAGTGCGAGCAGAGCACTTTGGAAAACGAGGCGCACCGGACCAGAACTGCGAGCTGGTCACTTTTGAAAACGCATCGCAACGGACCAGAAGTGTGAGCAGAGCACTTTTGGAAAACGCGGCGAAACGGACCAGAAGTGCGAGCAGAGCACTTTTGGAAAACGCGGCGAAACAGAACAGAAGTGCGAGCAGGTCACTTTGGAAAACGCGGCGCACCGGACCAGAAGTGCGACCAGGTCACTCTTAGACACGCGGTGCACGGGATCACGAGTAGCGGGACTCTTGCAAAGGCGGCGCACGGGATCAGAAGTGCGAGCAGAGCAAATTCATGTGGACAACAGGAGTCTTTTGCCTTCGGAGTGCGAAAAGTGGTGCAGTCGAGTACTGGTGCCAAGTGACTCAGGAAGGAGTTTACCTAGACGACCTCGAGGAGAGTGTGCCGGCCCAGGACCAGCGGCGGAGCACCCGGAGTCACGGAGTGTGTGTGTGCGTGGGAGCGGTACGAGTGAGTGAGTGGAGTGAACCGCATTTTGGCCAGCGAAATTCCCGTGCAATGAGAAATTTCTCGAAGGCCTCGATGCGGCTTCGCCCTGAGTAGGCTAGAATTTATATACCATGACCTAAGCTAACCCGTTAACCTGCGAGCACTGAGAAAAACATGAACCAATGAATAATAATGCTCTAATAAATATAAAAATATTTCTCGCCCGATTTTAATACAAATCTTAGGAAAAGAATACAATCAATCAAATAAAGATATTCTAAGACAAATGCCTAGATTTTAGGCCATAAATTCTGCCCTAGGGAAAAGTTCTCGTAGCGAATGCTATGAGCCAGGCCCAAATGCGCGTTACCGCTGACCCTTTTCACTCTGCTACAGACACCGAATAAACTATTTCTCTCACTCCGTACCCCGGTGGCTGGCACTCTACATCTCACGACAGCAAACAGGTTTTCGACCTAGACCTTTTTGTTCCATATCTTTACATATATTTTCGGTAAAGAGACCCTGGCGGGACTGAGTATATCCCAGCCTACAAGACTTCTTTACAGAATGGCGCCTGAACAGGAACATGGAGCCAACAAAAATTTACAGCATTCATCAACACAGATGGATTGTACGAGTTTAAGCGACTTCCGTTCCGATTGAAGAACGCACCTGCGGTTTTCAATGGACTCATGGCACTACATGGACGACATCCTTATTGGCAGCCAAACATTTATCGAGATGTACGAGAAGCTTGAGAGGATCGTGAAAGTTCTAAGGAAGTGCGGATAACGTTAAACCTGGAAAAATGTGAGTTATATATGCAATCAATAACATTTCTCGGTCACCAGATTCACGCAGAAGGAATCAGCCCTGGAGAAATTAAGACGAACGCTATCAGAATGTTTCCGACACCAGATTATGTTACCGACGTGGGAAAGATTTTGGTTTTCACTGGTTATTTCCGCAAGTTTGTTCCTGGGTATGCCATCATTTCAGCACCACTGAGAATCTTATTGCGCAAGGATCATCCGTTTACATCGCACCGGATCAGAAGTGCGAGCAGTTCACTTTGGAAAACGCGGCGCACCGGACCAGAAGTGCGAGCAGGTCACTCTTAGACACGCGGTGCACGGGATCACGAGGAGCGGGATTCTTGCAAAGGCGGCGCACGGGATCAGAAGTGCGAGCAGAGAAAATTCATGTGGACAACAGAAGTCTTTTGCCTTCGGAGTGCGAAAAGTGGTGCAGTCGAGTGACTGGTGCCAAGTGACCCAGGAAGGAGTTTACCTAGACGACCTCGAGGAGAGTGTGCCGGCCCAGGACCAGCGGCGGAGCACCCGGAGTCACGGAGTGTGTGTGTGCGTGAGAACGGTACGGGTGAGTGAGTGGAGTGAACCGCATTTTGGCCAGCGAAATTCCCGTGCAATGAGAAATTTCTCGAAGGCCTCGATGCGGCTTCGCCCTGAGTAGGCTAGAATTTATATACCATGACCTAACCTAACCCGTTAACCTGCGAGCACTGAGAAAAACATGAACCAAGGAATAATAATGCTCTAATAAATATAAAAATATTTCTCACCCGATTTTAATACAAATCTTAGGAAAAGAATACAATCAATCAAATATAGATATTCTAAGACAAATGCCTAGATTTTAGGCCATAAATTCTGCCCTAGGGAAAAGTTCTCGTAGCGAATGCTATGAGCCAGGCCCAAATGCGCGTTACCGCTGACCCTTTTCACTCTGCTACAGACACCGAATAAACTATTTCTCTCACTCCTTACCCCGGTGGCTGGCACTCTACATCTCACGACAGCAAACAGGTTTTCGACCTAGACCTTTTTGTTCCATATCTTTACATATATTTTCGGTAAAGAGACCCTGGCGGGACTGAGTATATCCCAGCCTACAAGACTTCTTTACAGAATGGCGCCTGAACAGGAACATGGAGCCAACAAAAATTTACAGCATTCATCAACACAGATGGATTGTACGAGTTTAAGCGACTTCCGTTCCGATTAAAGAACGCACCTGCGGTTTTCAATGGACTCATGGCACTACATGGACGACATCCTTATTGGCAGCCAAACATTTATCGAGATGTACGAGAAGCTTGAGAGGATCGTGAAAGTTCTAAGGAAGTGCGGATAACGTTAAACCTGGAAAAATGTGAGTTATATATGCAATCAATAACATTTCTCGGTCACCAGATTCACGCAGAAGGAATCAGCCCTGGAGAAATTAAGACGAACGCTATCAGAATGTTTCCGACACCAGCCAATGTTACCGACGTGAGAAAGCTTTTGGTTTTCACTGGTTATTTCCGCAAGTTTGTTCCTGGGAATGCCATCATTTCAGCACCACTGAGAATCCCATTGCGCAAGGATCAAGGACAAAAAAGTCTTCGACTTGTTGAATAATTGCCTTATCTTAAATTCAGTTGTCACCAGATACCGCTTGGACGCATAGCTCCAACTAAATACAAATGCCAGTGCCGTTGGCTTAGCCGGAGTTTAGCTACAACATGAGAAGAATCAGCTGCAGTCAATCGCTTATTATAGCCCAGCTAATTCCAAAACGGAGAAAAAAACCATAGCAGCTTCGAACTTGAGGCTTTAGCCGTCGTGAAGTCCCTGGACTCGTCTAGTACTCATGATTAAAAATGTATATACAACGCCAGCCAGCGCCAACAACATCGGCAGCCCGCAACTACAACATCACCAGCCGCAACGCCCAAAGGCGTCGCCAACAACAACAGCAGCCAGCGGCATTAGCAATAGCAACAACAGCCACCGGCAATAGCAACAGCCGCTAACAACAAAACAAAACCTCGCGCATAACTTGTAAAAACTACAGTTCACTTAATATGTAAGCTTAACCAACAATTGTAAGATTTGTAGTTATATTAGTACCCAAGAATTATCTTAAGCTAAGCTTTCCCCATCCAATCTCGCATCAGCAGTAGCCACACTCACACCAGGAGAGCAACGAAATATTCACCACGAAAACTGCAGCGCCGCACAGAAGCAAGCGATAGAGGACATGCGATCGAGGAGGAAAACAACCCCCGAAAATTGGCACGCGCCAAGGGAAGACCGAGAGAAAACTTGTGGACCAGAAGTGCGAGCAGAGCACTTTGGAAAACGCGGCGCACCGGATCAGAAGTGCGAGCAGTTCACTTTGGAAAACGCGGCGCACCGGACCAGAAGTGCGAGCAGAGCAAATTCATGTGGACAACAGGAGTCTTTTGCCTTCGGAGTGCGAAAAGTGGTGCAGTCGAGTTACTGGTGCCAAGTGACTCAGGAAGGAGGGTACCTAGACGACCTCGAGGAGAGTGTGCCGGCCCAGGACCAGCGGCGGAGCACCCGGAGTCACGGAGTGTGTGTGTGCGTGAGAGCGGTACGAGTGAGTGAGTGGAGTGAACCGCATTTTGGCCAGCGAAATTCCCGTGCAATGAGAAATTTCTCGAAGGCCTCGATACGGCTTCGCCCTGAGTAGGCTAGAATTTATATACCATGACCTAACCTAACCCGTTAACCTGCGAGCACTGAGAAATACATGAACCAAGGAATAAAAATGCTCTAATAAATATAAAAATATTTCTCGCCCGATTTTAATACAAATCTTAGGAAAAGAATACAATCAATCAAATAAAGATATTCTAAGACAAATGCCTAGATTTTAGGCCATAAATTCTGCCCTAGGGAAAAGTTCTCGTAGCGAATGCTGTGAGCGAGGCCTAAATGCGCGTTACCGCTGACCCTTTTCACTCTGCTACAGACACCGAATAAACTATTTCTCTCACTCCGTACCCCGGTGGCTGGCACTCTACATCTCGTCCTAGACCTTTTTGTTCCATATCTTTAGATATATTTTCGGTAAAGAGACCCTGGCGGGACTGAGTATATCCCAGCCTACAAGACCACATCCTTATTGGCAGCCAAACATTTATCGAGATGTACGAGAACCTTGAGAGGATCGTGAAAGTTCTAAGGAAGTGCGGATAACGTTAAACCTGGAAAAATGTGAGTTATATAAGCAATTAATAACATTTCTCGGTCACCAGATTCACGCAGAAGGAATCAGCCCTGGAGAAATTAAGACGAACGCTATCAGAATATTTCCGACACCAGCTTATGTTACCGACGTGGGAAAGATTTTGGTTTTCACTGGTTATTTCCGCAAGTTTGTTCCTGGGTATGCCATCATTTCAGCACCACTGAGAATCCTATTGCGCAAGGATCATCCGTTTACATGAAAAACACCACAAAAAGAAGTCTTCGACAAGTTGAAGAATTGCCTTATCTTAAATTCAGTTGTCACCAGATACCGCTTAGACGCATAGCTCCAATTTAAATACGAATGCCAGTGCCTTTGGCTTAGCCGAAGTTTAGCTACAACATGAGAAGAATCAGCTGCAGCCAATCGCTTAATATAGCCCGGCTAATTCCAAAACGGAGAAAAACCATAGCAGCTTCGAACTTGAGGCTTTAGCCGTCGTGAAGTCCCTGGACTCGTCTAGTACTCATGATTAAAAATGTATATACAACGCCAGCCAGCGCCAACAACATCGGCAGCCCGCAGCTACAACATCGCCAGCCGCAACGCCCAAAGACGTCGCCAACAACAACAGCAGCCAGCGGCATTAGCATTAGCAACAACAGCCACCGGCAATAGCAACAGCCGCTAACAACAAAACAAAACCTCGCGCATAACTTGTAAAAACTACAGTTCACTTAATATGTAAGCTTAACCAATAATTGTAAGATTTGTAGTTATATTAGTACCCAAGAATTATCTTAAGCTAAGCTTTCCCCCTCCGCTCTCGCATCAGCAGTAGCCACACACACACACCAGGAGAGCAACGAAATATTCACCACGAAAACTGCAGCGCCGCACAGAAGCAAGCGAGAGAGGACATGCGATCGAGGAGGAAAACAACCCCCGAAAATTGGCACGCGCCAAGGGAAGAGCGAGAGAAAACTTGTGGACCAAAAGTGCGAGCAGAGCACTTTGGAAAACGCGGCGCACCGGATCAGAAGTGCGAGCAGTTCACTTTGGAAAACGCGGCGCACCGGACCAGAAGTGCGAGCAGAGCACTTTGGAAAACGAGGCGCACCGGAACAGAACTGCGAGCTGGTCACTTTTGAAAACGCATCGCAACGGACCAGAAGTGCGAGCAGAGGACTTTTGGAAAACGCGGCGAAACGGACCAGAAGTGCGAGCAGAGCACTTTTGGAAAACGCGGCGAAACGGAACAGAAGTGCGAGCAGGTCACTTTGGAAAACGCGGCGCACCGGACCAGAAGTGCGACCAGGTCACTCTTAGACACGCGGTGCACGGGATCACGAGGAGCGGGACTCTTGCAAAGGCGGCGCACGGGATCAGAAGTGCGAGCAGAGCAAATTCATGTGGACAACAGGAGTCTTTTGCCTTCGGAGTGCGAAAAGTGGTGCAGTCGAGTTACTGGTGCCAAGTGACCCAGGAAGGAGTTTACCTAGACGACCTCGAGGAGAGTGTGCCGGCCCAGGACCAGCGGCGGAGCACCCGGAGTCACGGAGTGTGTGTGTGCGTGAGAGCGGTACGGGTGAGTGAGTGGAGTGAACCGCATTTTGGCCAGCGAAATTCCCGTGCAATGAGAAATTTCTCGAAGGCCTCGATGCGGCTTCGCCCTGAGTAGGCTAGAATTTATATACCCTGACCTAACCTAACCCGTTAACCTGCGAGCACTGAGAAAAACATGAACCAAGGAATAATAATGCTCTAATAAATATAAAAATATTTCTCGCCCGATTTTAATACAAATCTTAGGAAAAGAATACAATCAATCAAATATAGATATTCTAAGACAAATGCCTATATTTTAGGCCATAAATTCTGCCCTAGGGAAAAGTTCTCGTAGCGAATGCTATGAGCCAGGCCCAAATGCGCGTTACCGCTGACCCTTTTCACTCTGCTACAGACACCGAATAAACTATTTCTCTCACTCCGTACCCCGAGTGGCTGGCACTCTACATCTCACGACAGCAAACAGGTTTTCGACCTAGACCTTTTTGTTCCATATCTTTACATATATTTTCGGTAAAGAGACCCTGGCGGGACTGAGTATATCCCAGCCTACAAGACTTCTTTACAGAATGGCGCCTGAACAGGAACATGGAGCCAACAAAAATTTACAGCATTCATCAACACAGATGGATTGTACGAGTTTAAGCGACTTCCGTTCCGATTGAAGAACGCACCTGCGGTTTTCAATGGACTCATGGTACTACATGGACGACATCCTTATTGGCAGCCAAACATTTATCGAGATGTACGAGAAGCTTGAGAGGATCGTGAAAGTTCTAAGGAAGTGCGGATAACGTTAAACCTGGAAAAATGTGAGTTATATAAGCAATCAATAACATTTCTCGGTCACCAGATTCACGCAGAAGGAATCAGCCCTGGAGAAATTAAGACGAACGCTATCAGAATGTTTCCGACACCAGCTTATGTTACCGACGTGAGAAAGCTTTTGGTTTTCACTGGTTATTTCCGCAAGTTTGTTCCTGGGAATGCCATCATTTCAGCACCACTGAGAATCCCATTGCGCAAGGATCAAGGACAAAAAAGTCTTCGACTTGTTGAATAATTGCCTTATCTTAAATTCAGTTGTCACCAGATACCGCTTAGACGCATAGCTCCAACTAAATACAAATTCCAGTGCCGTTGGCTTAGCCGAAGTTTAGCTACAACATGAGAAGAATCAGCTGCAGCCAATCGCTTATTATAGCCCAGCTAATTCCAAAACGGAGAAAAACCATAGCAGCTTCGAACTTGAGGCTTTAGCCGTCGTGAAGTCCCTGGACTCGTCTAGTACTCATGATTAAAAATGTATATACAACGCCAGCCAGCGCCAACAACATCGGCAGCCCGCAACTACAACATCACCAGCCGCAACGCCCAAAGGCGTCGCCAACAACAACAGCAGCCAGCGGCATTAGCAATAGCAACAACAGCCACCGGCAATAGCAACAGCCGCTAACAACAAAACAAAACCTCGCGCATAACTTGTAAAAACTACAGTTCACTTAATATGTAAGCTTAACCAACAATTGTAAGATTTGTAGTTATATTAGTACCCAAGAATTATCTTAAGCTAAGCTTTCCCCATCCACTCTCGCATCAGCAGTAGCCACACACACACACCAGGAGAGCAACGAAATATTCACCACGAAAACTGCAGCGCCGCACAGAAGCAAGCGATAGAGGACATGCGATCGAGGAGGAAAACAACCCCCGAAAATTGGCACGCGCCAAGGGAAGACCGAGAGAAAACTTGTGGACCAGAAGTGCGAGCAGAGCACTTTGGAAAACGCGGCGCACCGGATCAGAAGTGCGAGCAGTTCACTTTGGAAAACGCGGCGCACCGGACCAGAAGTGCGAGCAGAGCACTTTGGAAAACGAGGCGCACCGGAACAGAACTGCGAGCTGGTCACTTTTGAAAACGCATCGCAACGGACCAGAAGTGCGAGCAGAGCACTTTTGGAAAACGCGGCGAAACGGACCAGAAGTGCGAGCAGAGCACTTTTGGAAAACGCGGCGAAACGGAACAGAAGTGCGAGCAGGTCACTTTGGAAAACGCGGCGCACCGGACCAGAAGTGCGACCAGGTCACTCTTAGACACGCGGTGCACGGGATCACGAGGAGCGGGACTCTTGCAAAGGCGGCGCACGGGATCAGAAGTGCGAGCAGAGCAAATTCATGTGGACAACAGGAGTCTTTTGCCTTCGGAGTGCGAAAAGTGGTGCAGTCGAGTTACTGGTGCCAAGTGACTCAGGAAGGAGTTTACCTAGACGACCTCGAGGAGAGTGTGCCGGCCCAGGACCAGCGGCGGAGCACCCGGAGTCACGGAGTGTGTGTGTGCGTGGGAGCGGTACGAGTGAGTGAGTGGAGTGAACCGCATTTTGGCCAGCGAAATTCCCGTGCAATGAGAAATTTCTCGAAGGCCTCGATGCGGCTTCGCCCTGAGTAGGCTAGAATTTATATACCATGACCTAACCTAACCCGTTAACCTGCGAGCACTGAGAAAAACATGAACCAAGGAATAATAATGCTCTAATAAATATAAAAATATTTCTCGCCCGATTTTAATACAAATCTTAGGAAAAGAATACAATCAATCAAATATAGATATTCTAAGACAAATGCCTAGATTTTAGGCCATAAATTCTGCCCTAGGGAAAAGTTCTCGTAGCGAATGCTATGAGCCAGGCCCAAATGCGCGTTACCGCTGACCCTTTTCACTCTGCTACAGACACCGAATAAACTATTTCTCTCACTCCGTACCCCGGTGGCTGGCACTCTACATCTCACGACAGCAAACAGGTTTTCGACCTAGACCTTTTTGTTCCATATCTTTACATATATTTTCGGTAAAGAGACCCTGGCGGGACTGAGTATATCCCAGCCTACAAGACTTCTTTACAGAATGGCGCCTGAACAGGAACATGGAGCCAACAAAAATTTACAGCATTCATCAACACAGATGGATTGTACGAGTTTAAGCGACTTCCGTTCCGATTGAAGAACGCACCTGCGGTTTTCAATGGACTCATGGCACTACATGGACGACATCCTTATTGGCAGCCAAACATTTATCGAGATGTACGAGAAGCTTGAGAGGATCGTGAAAGTTCTAAGGAAGTGCGGATAACGTTAAACCATGAAAAATGTGAGTTATATATGCAATCAATAACATTTCTCGGTCACCAGATTCACGCAGAAGGAATCAGCCCTGGAGAAATTAAGACGAACGCTATCAGAATGTTTCCGACACCAGCCAATGTTACCGACGTGAGAAAGCTTTTGGTTTTCACTGGTTATTTCCGCAAGTTTGTTCCTGGGAATGCCATCATTTCAGCACCACTGAGAATCCCATTGCGCAAGGATCAAGGACAAAAAAGTCTTCGACTTGTTGAATAATTGCCTTATCTTAAATTCAGTTGTCACCAGATACCGCTTAGACGCATAGCTCCAACTAAATACAAATGCCAGTGCCGTTGGCTTAGCCGGAGTTTAGCTACAACATGAGAAGAATCAGCTGCAGCCAATCGCTTATTATAGCCCAGCTAATTCCAAAACGGAGAAAAACCATAGCAGCTTCGAACTTGAGGCTTTAGCCGTCGTGAAGTCCCTGGACTCGTCTAGTACTCATGATTAAAAATGTATATACAACGCCAGCCAGTGCCAACAACATCGGCAGCCCGCAACTACAACATCACCAGCCGCAACGCCCAAAGACGTCGCCAACAACAACAGCAGCCAGCGGCATTAGCAATAGCAACAACAGCCACCGGCAATAGCAACAGCCGCTAACAACAAAACAAAACCTCGCGCATAACTTGTAAAAACTACAGTTCACTTAATATGTAAGCTTAACCAACAATTGTAAGATTTGTAGTTATATTAGTACCCAAGAATTATCTTAAGCTAAGCTTTCCCCATCCACTCTCGCATCAGCAGTAGCCACACACACACACCAGGAGAGCAACGAAATATTCACCACGAAAACTGCAGCGCCGCACAGAAGCAAGCGATAGAGGACATGCGATCGAGGAGGAAAACAACCCCCGAAAATTGGCACGCGCCAAGGGAAGACCGAGAGAAAACTTGTGGACCAGAAGTGCGAGCAGAGCACTTTGGAAAACGCGGCGCACCGGATCAGAAGTGCGAGCAGTTCACTTTGGAAAACGCGGCGCACCGGACCAGAAGTGCGAGCAGAGCACTTTGGAAAACGAGGCGCACCGGAACAGAACTGCGAGCTGGTCACTTTTGAAAACGCATCGCAACGGACCAGAAGTGCGAGCAGAGCACTTTGGAAAACGAGGCGCACCGGAACAGAACTGCGAGCTGGTCACTTTTGAAAACGCGTCGCAACGGACCAGAAGTGCGAGCAGAGCACTTTTGGAAAACGCGGCGAAACGGACCAGAAGTGCGAGCAGAGCACTTTTGGAAAACGCGGCGCACCGGACCAGAAGTGCGAGCAGAGCACTTTGGAAAACGAGGCGCACCGGAACAGAACTGCGAGCTGGTCACTTTTGAAAACGCATCGCAACGGACCAGAAGTGCGAGCAGAGCACTTTTGGAAAACGCGGCGAAACGGACCAGAAGTGCGAGCAGAGCACTTTTGGAAAACGCGGCGAAACGGAACAGAAGTGCGAGCAGGTCACTTTGGAAAACGCGGCGCAACGGACCAGAATTGCGACCAGGTCACTCTTAGACACGCGGTGCACGGGATCACGAGGAGCGGGACTCTTGCAAAGGCGGCGCACGGGATCAGAAGTGCGAGCAGAGCAAATTCATGTGGACAACAGGAGTCTTTTGCCTTCGGAGTGCGAAAAGTGGTGCAGTCGAGTTACTGGTGCCAAGTGACTCAGGAAGGAGGGTACCTAGACGACCTCGAGGAGAGTGTGCCGGCCCAGGACCAGCGGCGGAGCACCCGGAGTCACGGAGTGTGTGTGTGCGTGAGAGCGGTACGAGTGAGTGAGTGGAGTGAACCGCATTTTGGCCAGCGAAATTCCCGTGCAATGAGAAATTTCTCGAAGGCCTCGATACGGCTTCGCCCTGAGTAGGCTAGAATTTATATACCATGACCTAACCTAACCCGTTAACCTGCGAGCACTGAGAAATACATGAACCAAGGAATAAAAATGCTCTAATAAATATAAAAATATTTCTCGCCCGATTTTAATACAAATCTTAGGAAAAGAATACAATCAATCAAATAAAGATATTCTAAGACAAATGCCTAGATTTTAGGCCATAAATTCTGCCCTAGGGAAAAGTTCTCGTAGCGAATGCTATGAGCGAGGCCTAAATGCGCGTTACCGCTGACCCTTTTCACTCTGCTACAGACACCGAATAAACTATTTCTCTCACTCCGTACCCCGGTGGCTGGCACTCTACATCTCGTCCTAGACCTTTTTGTTCCATATCTTTAGATATATTTTCGGTAAAGAGACCCTGGCGGGACTGAGTATATCCCAGCCTACAAGACTTCTTTACAGAATGGCGCCTGAACAGGAACATGGAGCCAACAAAAATTTACAGCATTCATCAACACAGATGGATTGTACGAGTTTAAGCGACTTCCGTTCCGATTGAAGAACGCACCTGCGGTTTTCAATGGACTCATGGCACTACATGGACGACATCCTTATTGGCAGCCAAACATTTATCGAGATGTACGAGAAGCTTGAGAGGATCGTGAAAGTTCTAAGGAAGTGCGGATAACGTTAAACCTGGAAAAATGTGAGTTATATAAGCAATCAATAACATTTCTCGGTCACCAGATTCACGCAGAAGGAATCAGCCCTGGAGAAATTAAGACGAACGCTATCAGAATGTTTCCGACACCAGCTTATGTTACCGACGTGGGAAAGATTTTGGTTTTCACTGGTTATTTCCGCAAGTTTGTTCCTGGGTATGCCATCATTTCAGCACCACTGAGAATCCTATTGCGCAAGGATAATCCGTTTACATCGCACCGGATCAGAAGTGCGAGCAGTTCACTTTGGAAAACGCGGCGCACCGGACCAGAAGTGCGAGCAGAGCACTTTGGAAAACGAGGCGCACCGGAACAGAACTGCGAGCTGGTCACTTTTGAAAACGCATCGCAACGGACCAGAAGTGCGAGCAGAGCACTTTTGGAAAACGCGGCGAAACGGACCAGAAGTGCGAGCAGAGCACTTTTGGAAAACGCGGCGAAACGGAACAGAAGTGCGAGCAGGTCACTTTGGAAAACGCGGCGCACCGGACCAGAAGTGCGACCAGGTCACTCTTAGACACGCGGTGCACGGGATCACGAGGAGCGGGACTCTTGCAAAGGCGGCGCACGGGATCAGAAGTGCGAGCAGAGCAAATTCATGTGGACAACAGAAGTCTTTTGCCTTCGGAGTGCGGAAAGTGGTGCAGTCGATTGACTGGTGCCAAGTGACCCAGGAAGGAGTTTACCTAGACGACCTCGAGGAGAGTGTGCCGGCCCAGGACCAGCGGCGGAGCACCCGGAGTCACGGAGTGTGTGTGTGCGTGAGAGCGGTACGGGTGAGTGAGTGGAGTGAACCGCATTTTGGCCAGCGAAATTCCCGTGCAATGAGAAATTTCTCGAAGCCCTCGATGCGGCTTCGCCCTGAGTAGGCTAGAATTTATATACCATGACCTAACCTAACCCGTTAACCTGCGAGCACTGAGAAAAACATGAACCAAGGAATAAAAATGCTCTAATTAATATAAAAATATTTCTCGCCCGATTTTAATACAAATCTTAAGAAACGAATGCAATCAATCAAATATAGATATTCTAAGACAAATGCCTAGATTTTAGGCCATAAATTCTGCCCTAGGGAAAAGTTCTCGTAGCGAATGCTATGAGCCAGGCCCAAATGCGCGTTACCGCTGACCCTTTTCACTCTGCTACAGACACCGAATAAACTATTTCTCTCACTCCGTACCCCGGTGGCTGGCACTCTACATCTCACGCCAGCAAACAGGCTTTCGACCTAGACCTTTTTGTTCCATATCTTTACATATATTTTCGGTAAAGAGACCCTGGCGGGACTGAGTATATCCCAGCCTACAAGACTTCTTTACAGAATGGCGCCTGAACAGGGACATGGGGTTTGCGAAATTTTAGACGACCTAAGTATGGCCTAAAGAGCCATCTGGGTACATGTAGTTTGAAAATTTTTTTCAGTCACTTAGAGGCGAAATTTTTAATTTGGAACGTAAGGAGAGTCATATATCAAGGGCTACAAAAATTTCTACAGCAGAAAACAGGGAAATATTTATATATATATTTCTAAAATATACCAGCGCATCGAACATAACCTGAAAAGAAAAACTTAGAATTTAAGCAGAGCACATGGTACATTCGGTGGAACTTATACAAAAGTATACCCACACACAGCGAGAAATTTCTAACGCTCGCAGACACACATACATTTATTAGTACATAACCTAAAATCAGGGATTCTTTGTTCCAAGATCACGTGGCAAGCAAATCACGTGAGGACGAAACACATACAGGCAGATAATCGGAAAGAGAGAGAGAGCGAGAGCCCTCTAGGCTAGCCAACTCAGGTCACGAGAGTTTCGAAAGCACGATGTAGGGAAAAGCTAACGTATACTCCCCACAGCGCAGCCATTTTGTTTTTCGTTTTCACTCTCATCGTCGCCCCTCTCACTCGAGCAGAGTCGAGCAAGTACAGGCAACGGGATCACATCGGTGGAGGGCTTCTCATATAACCATCGCCGAGTCAACACGTGCATCGGCTGCTCTCAAAAACATCGTCGTGGAAAAATTTAAAACTACATCGTCGTCGAACAAAATTGTATCACCGTCGAGACAAATTTAGGAATTAAATCGTCGTTTGACATCGGATTGTGGTCACCATCGTTGCACGTGGGAACTCAGTAAATTCTTGGTGACAAATAAAATAAAATTTTCGATGAAGATTTTGACAAGTTCCAACATCGTTTGACCCTCGTCCAAGAATTTCTCTCGCCCTATCGAAGTTTTTCTTGTCGTTTTCCAGTTAACTATTGTTTCACAGCAATATGGGTGCGCGTTGGATTTCGTATCTCCGGAAGCGGGAATTGGAGGCGATTCTGAGACTCTGATAGGAAGCATTGTTCACCGACTCCGAACCCACACCCAACGGGTCCAACGCAGTTTCAGGTGCCAGCACCGGAAGGTAGAGGTGCCGCCGATGTAGTCGGAGACACAGAGGTCCATCCGGTCAAGCGGGATATTTTTCCCAGGAAATCAGAGATGTCCGCAGCCACGATAGGGGAGAAGCTGAAGAATTGGGGAATCGCTTTTGACGGTACCACGGACCCCATCACCTTCATCCAACACCTCGAGGAACGAACCACCGCAAACGAAGTTGACGTGGAGAAGATGCCGCAGGCCATCCCTGGTCTTTTGATGGATATAGCTGAGCACTGGTTTCGGACAAGCCAGCTGCTAAGAAAATCTTGGACGAACTTCAAGAAGGCGTTTCTTGACTTCTTTCTGCCACCCAGGTACTTTTAGCGACTCGAGGATGAGATCCGTACCAGAGATCAGCGACGGGGAGAGACTTTCAAAAAATACATAGTCAACATCAGACTCATGATGCACAGAGCGGGGTATAATAAGGAGCATTAGTTGGACCGGTTCTATGAAAATCTCCAACCGGAGTATCAGATGTACGCAAGGAGGCACGACTTCACCACTTTGGAGCAACTTACCACTTTAGCGGTAAACTACGAGGTCACCCGCGATCGAACCACAGGAAGCGATGCCAGAATGTTGGTCGAACCACAGCCAGCGCCGAGAAGGAACGAGTACGAGATCCCAGCGTATGCAGGAGCATCACCAAGAGGTCAACAAAATTTCACACGACCAGCCAGACGACCACCCACCCCAGCCACAGTTTCACAATCAGTTCCTCGAGTGGGGAACATGTCAATGTTCCGAATTTAAGTCTTTCTTGCAGGAATTGTGCCCAGGAGGGTCACCGGTCAGCTACATGTCGCAATCCCAGAGTCCTTTTTTGTTGGGATTGTGGTCGCAGAGGAGTACACAACACTCTCGAGTCTTGCCGTCATACCCATCCGGGAAACGAGAGGAGTCTTCGCACGCTCGGCGAGCGGACGGAGACTGCCTACAGGAATCCCCGGAATTAAGAGAAATCTTACAGGCTCAGTCGAGTCAGGAGTTTAACGCTACTATAGATACCCTTGCTAGCAGAAGCTTCGTGAGCGAACGAGTTGTTCAACGTGTAGGGACGCCACATAACGTACGGTCGGTACACACTCATGTCAGCCTGGCGGAAGGCTCACGCAAGGAGATAACCAAGTCTCTGGTAGCCAAAGTCCGGCTGGACCAACGTTGGGTCACCTTTCCACTGCTAGTTTTCCCTTCGATCATGGAAGACGTGCTATTGGGCATGGACTTCCTCTGTGCCGTGTCTGCCACTCTCCAATGCGGCCGCGCTTCGCTGCAGCTAAACCCTCTCTTAATACTTAGCTATGCCTTCTATCTTGACAAACGCGTTCACTCCAGCAAACAACGATCCAGATAACAAGGTGCAAGCCACCCCGACCAGCAGTATTTTAGGGCCTCGAGACGACAACGCCGTGCGAAATAATCCATTTCGACGGAGTCATGCTACTGTTTTAGCGGAACCAGTAGAGGAAGGGCGAGCGCCTTTCCCAGCCAGACCAGTTCACACACCTGACGCTGGATGTGCACTAGCCGTAATCACAGCGAACACCGAGCAAGAAGAAATAGAACCCTGGGTAAACAAATTCCTACAGGAGGAATTGGCCAAATTCGAAGGATTGACGGGAGTGTCAAATATCGCTGACCATACGATCACGATGCGGGATGATAAGCCCATCAAACAGAGGTATTTTCCTAAGAATCCCGCGATGCAGAGGATTATCGATGAGCAGATCGACGAACTGCTATGCAATGACTTTATAGAGCCTTCACGGAGCCCCCACAGCGCCCCTATTGTACTCGTGGGCAAGAAATCCGGAGAGATGCGACTATGTGTAGATTTTCGACAAGTAAATGCCCATTCTATTCCAGATGCATATCCGCTGCCAAGGATAACGCTCATCTTGGAGCGTCTGCGCCATGCCAAGTACATATCGATGCTCGATTTGAAGGGCGGATACTGGCAAATCCCTGTAGCCGAGTCCAGCCGCGAGTGCACAGCATTTACAGTCCCCGGGAGGGGCTTGTACCACTGGAAAGTGATGCCGTTTGGCCTCCACTCAGCACCAGCCCCATTCCAGCGGGCGCTCGACAGCGTCATAGGACCGGACATGGAGCCCAACGCGTTTGGAGGAGCATGTGCAGCATTTACAAGAAGTATTCCGACGGCTAAGAAAGGCGAATCTTCGTCTCAACGCGAAGAAATGCAGTTTCTTTAAGCGTAGCCTGGTGGACTTGGGACACGTCATCAGTGAGGAGGGAATTCACACGGATCCCGACAAGATTTCGGCAGTACGGCAACTGAGTCCGCCCAGCACATGCAAGGAGTTGAGGAGATGTCTAGGGATCGCGTCATGGTACAGGAGATTTGTACCCAACTTTGCCAGCGTAGTGCAGCCCATGTCTTTTTTACTCAAGAAAGGAAAGAAATGGCAATGGGAGCATGAGCACCAAGATGCGTTCGAGGAACTCAAAAGAAAACTCACGGAGGCGCCGGTTGTCGCCTGTCCCGACTTCAACGAGACGTTCGTGTTGCAAACAGATGCCAGCGACATCGGCCTAGGAGCAGTTTTAACGCAGAAAATCCAAGGAGAAGAACGAGGAACGAAGAACGCCAGCAGACGCCTCATCGCCGCCAAGAAGAACTACTCCGCCACAGGTAAGGAGTGTCTGGCTATCATATGGGCCATCAGGAAACTCAGATGCTACTTGGAAGGTTGTCGATTCGAGGTAATAACGGACCACCTCGCCTTGAAGTGGCTCAACTCGATTGATAATCCCGCCGGCCGCATACCGCGCTGGGCGTTGGAACTGCAGCAGTACCAGTTTGACGTCCCCTAACGACGCGGGAGCCAGAACATTGTTGCAGATGCACTTTCTCGACAGCCTTTGGAAGTACTTCAGATGATCCAGGAGGATAAGCCGGGATGCACATGGTACCAGCGGATGCTGAAACTTGTTCAGGACAGGCCTGAAGATTACCCGGACTACGCGTACGAGAACCAAAAGATATATCGGCATATCGGATCCCGACCTGACGACAAAGACTCCGTGCCCTGGAAACTGTGCATGGCCAAGGAACACCGAAAGCGAATACTGTCGAATTGCCATGACCAGCCCACGGCAGGACATCTCGGAATCAGGAAGACAACCATCAGCCCAGAGATATTACTGGCCGGGTCTTTTCCGCGATATTGCCAGGTATGTCCGCAAGTGTGACACTTGCCAACGGTTCAAAGTTAGCCAAACCAAACCGGCGGGTAAAATGTTCACCAGGCAGATTATCGAGTCGTTCGATACTGTCTGCGCCGATTTTGTTGGGCCCCTTCCGCGATCCAAGAGTGGGAATACGATGCTGCTCGTATTCTTCGAAATGGGTTGAGTTGGTCCCCTTGAGAAAAGCTACTTCGGCGCATCTCGAAAAATCCTTTCGGGAGAAGATTTTGAATCACTTTGGTATCCCCCGAACATTTGCCTGCGATAATGGGACACATTTTACGAGTCGTTCATTCAAAGCCTTCTGCAAGCAGGCGGGAATGGAGATACAACATACAGCACTTTATACTCCGCAGCAGAACCCGACACAAAGGCCCAATCGCACCATAAAAAGGATGGTCGCCCAGTCTATCGAGGACAAGCAGACGACGTGGGATAAACTTCTGCCCGAACTGAATCTGGCAATTAATAGCAGCATCTCAGACTCAACCGGATTCAGTCCAGCGTTCATCGTCCAAGGCAGAGAGCCACGACTCCCAGGAGCCTTGTATGATGAAGTGACTACAGGACCAAGCCAAGCGCCACGTTCACCCGAAGCGAAAGCGGAATTGCTACGGGACATTTTCAAGGTAGTAGAGGAGAACACTCAGAGAGCTTCGTTGGAGCAGCGGAAACAATACGATCTCAGGCGACGTGGGTGGAGACCGACCATAGGATCGCTGGTCTTCGTGAAACAGCATCATTTGACCAGGGCAGCGGATAAATTTGCCGCTAAGCTAGCACCCAAGTACGAAGGCTCGTACAAAGTAATTAAGTTCTTTTCTCCCACCATAGTGCGCTTGCAACATACCCAGAGCAGGCAACGCAGAACGGCATCCCTTAGAGATTTAAAGGAAGCAGTCAGCGAGCCAGAAATCCAGAATCTGGTCCCCAGACGACTGGACGACAACGAAGACATTCAGATGGCGGAGCCAGTTTAGCGATCGATTGACGCTACAAACCGTAGCAGAGCAACAGCAACAGCAGCGCAGCAGAGAAACCAAGGATACCAGCATCAAGGCGGAAGCATCGGAGAAGCCAGCACGAAGAAATGTACACATAAAGACGAGAGCAGCAGAGAATCATCCAAGGATACCCGCAGACGACGGAAGCATACACGAAGACGGAAGTCCTTACGACGGCACAATAGCAACGAACTTGCCACAAACAAGCCGGCGCGTGACGCTCGATCTGGCCGAGGCGAGAGCCAACCAGGAACACTGCGACAGGAGCCAATGTTTGAGTCAGTGGGGCCACTTGCTGGAGGGTGCACCTTCCCAACGTTCCACTTCCCAAGTGGGAACTCAACGCTCCCAGTGCCACTGTAGCGAACCTTTTGTTTTCCCCAGGATTACTAATTAAACAATTAAAACCCAGTTAGTAATCGTTAAAACTAACTAATACCCACAACCCGACAATATGCAAGCCACGGCCACCTTAGAAGACACAGGCCCGAATGGAGTCGTCATTGACTATCCGGCAGAGGAATTCCGGGTACACATCACAAAAAAACCGACCGGATCACCATTTTTTTTTAAACGCCCCCCAAAGTAGAAGGGGGATAAGAGGAGTCCTTTGACCCCTCACAAATAGCGCCCATAACAACACAAATAGCGCCAACAACATCAGCCGCCAGCGCCAACAACAGCGTCAGTTAGCGGCAACAACATCGGCAGCCCGCAGCTACAACATCGCCAGCCGCAACGCCCAAAGGCGTCGCCAACAACAACAGCAGCCAGCGGCATTAGCAATAGCAATAACAGCCACCGGCAATAGCAACAGCCGCTAACAACAAAACAAAACCTCGCGCATAACTTGTAAAAACTACAGTTCACTTAATATGTAAGCTTAACCAATAATTGTAAGATTTGTAGTTATATTAGTACCCAAGAATTATCTTAAGCTAAGCTTTCCCCCTCCGCTCTCGCATCAGCAGTAGCCACACACACACACCAGGAGAGCAACGAAATATTCACCACGAAACTGCAGCGCCGCACAGAAGCAAGCGAGAGAGGACATGCGATCGAGGAGGAAAACAACCCCCGAAAATTGGCACGCGCCAAGGGAAGAGCGAGAGAAAACTTGTGGACCAGAAGTGCGAGCAGAGCACTTTGGAAAACGCGGCGCACCGGAGCAGAAGTGCGAGCAGTTCACTTTGGAAAACGCGGCGCACCGGACCAGAAGTGCGAGCAGGTCACTCTTAGACACGCGGTGCACGGGATCACGAGGAGCGGGACTCTTGCAAAGGCGGCGCACGGGATCAGAAGTGCGAGCAGAGAAAATTCATGTGGACAACAGAAGTCTTTTGCCTTCGGAGTGCGAAAAGTGGTGTTGTCGAGTGACTGGTGCCAAGTGACCCAGGAAGGAGTTTACCTAGACGACCTCGAGGAGAGTGTGCCGGCCCAGGACCAGCGGCGGAGCACCCGGAGTCACGGAGTGTGTGTGTGCGTGAGAGCGGTACGGGTGAGTGAGTGGAGTGAACCGCATTTTGGCCAGCGAAATTCCCGTGCAATGAGAAATTTCTCGAAGCCCTCGATGCGGCTTCGCCCTGAGTAGGCTAGAATTTATATACCATGACCTAACCTAACCCGTTAACCTGCGAGCACTGAGAAAAACATGAACCAAGGAATAAAAATGCTCTAATAAATATAAAAATATTTTTCGCCCGATTTTAATACAAATCTTAGGAAAAGAATACAATCAATCAAATAAAGATATTCTAAGACAAATGCCTAGATTTTAGGCCATAAATTCTGCCCTAAGGAAAAGTTCTCGTAGCGAATGCTATGAGCCAGGCCCAAATGCGCGTTACCGCTGACCCTTTTCACTCTGCTACAGACACCGAATAAACTATTTCTCTCACTCCGTACCCCGGTGGCTGGCACTCTACATCTCACGCCAGCAAACAGGTTTTCGTCCTAGACCTTTTTGTCCCATATCTTTACAAATATTTTCGGTAAAGAGACCCTGGCGGGACTGAGTATATCCCTACGAGACTTCTTTACAATACTTTTGGGGTCGGAAACGCTTTCTTCTTCCTGTTACATACTTTCCGACGAATATAGGACACCCTTTTAATCTACGAGTAACGAGAATAATTGCATCTTTGGTGTTTTTTTATACCCTTGCAGAGGATGTATTGATTTCAGTCAGAAGCTTGCAACGAAGTGAAGGAGATGTTTCTTCGTCAGCATCCCTAGACGAGTCGATCTAGCCATGTCCGTCTGTCCGTCCGTTTTTACGCAAAATAGTCTCTCAGTTTTAAAGCTTCCGGACTGTAACTTATAGGGTGCCACCTAACGGCTCTTTCAGTAGATGTTATGTGAGCGGCAGACAGATGTAAGCGTTTGTGGGCGCTGGAGTGGGGATGACACATTTTTTTAGATCAGTCGATAGGTAATGATGAGACAAACACATCTTAGTTAAAATGTTGTTTCTATCATAAAAGCTTCAGGCGCTACTGAATTTTCGCAAATTGTGCGCGTAAGAGTGGGCGTGGCACCCCGCTGAAACAAACTTGCGCTCTTATGGTTTCCGAAATCTCAGCGTTTATAGGGACAGAAGGACAGACGGAAATGGCCAGATCGACTCTCCTAGTTATCCTGATCAAGAATGTATACTTTTTATGGGATCGAAAACGATTTCTTCTACCTGTTACATTGTAAGCTTTGATTCAATCGCATTTTAAATTAACTAGCCCCTCGGTTGTGGTTGCTTTAATCGTCTTTATTCGAATGAATTTTGTTTTCTTATACTAAGGCTTGCTGGCTGTCGGCGCAGCGGCATAGCAGCCGTTTTATATATATTATATATATAAGTGAAGTAACAATATGTAAAACGGGCAAAAAAGGGGAAAGAGTTATGCATATTGTTAAAAGCGGTAAGTTTGGAATCCATGCTGACTCAGCTATAAGCGTTTGCTATTGAAATGGTTGTGGGCAATTGGCACGCTGTCGCTGAGTGACAAAGGCAATGTCCTAAATATATTATTGGCATAACAACAAAGTGTTGTGACTTGGGCTAACAAAGTGTTGCCTCTTAATATTTATATTATGTGATAAGAACGCATATTGGCATGCATTACATCGCCCTCCTTTTGAAAAATAACGTAATTTCATGAAGTTATTTTAATTGTTATTATCTAAAAAAAATTATTGTGTGTTTTTATACCCTTGCAGAGGGTATAATGATATCAGTCAGAAGTTTGCAACGCAGTGTAGGAGACGTTTCCGACCCCATAAAGTATATATATTCTTGATCAGCGTCACAAGACGAGTCGATCTAGTCATGTCCGTCTGTCCGTCCGTCTTTCTAAGCTTGGATAAAACATTTTTAAATAAGTTCTGAATTTTGAATTAAATTTTATCAAAATCGGACGACTATATCATATAGCTGCCATAGGAACGATCGGAAAATTAGTAGGAAAACATGAAATAAAAATTATAGCTTTTGTATTTTTTAACATATGACCTTATAAGCTTGAAAATAACATTTTTTAATTAGTTCTGAATTTCGAATTAAATCTTATCAAAATCGGACTACTATATCATATAGCTGCCATAGGAACGATCGGATAATTGGTGGGAAATAATGTGAAACAAATTTTAGCTTTGTGGCTTTTAGACATATTATCTTATAATATTGGGAATATAAATTTTTATATTTTTAAGAATTTCGAATTCAATTTAATAAAATTATTGATTATTTTTTATAACTGCAAGGGTATACAAACTTCGGCTTGCTGAAGCTAACTTCCTTTCTTGTTTGTTTTTGTCATTAGCTATTATAACATTATCTCTATCTTCTATTTCCGTTACTTTATACGGATCTCCTACTGATATATCCAATTGTTTACTTCTTGATCGTATAGTACCTTGTTTTTATTATTATGCTCTTCTATCATTATCCTAGCTCTTTTATATGCTACTTCCAATCTATATTTACTTAAAATAATCATAATCATCTATATTATTATTATTTTTATGCTATCTATGCTATTAAATTGTTTTGGTAAATTACTTGTTTTACCAAATACTAGCTCATATGGCCAATAAATGTGTGCCATAAAGTGGGTGGTGTTGAAACAAAAGAAAAGCTTATGGACAATTTTCAGAGTTATATAAGCAATTAATAACATTTCTTGGTTACCAGATTCACGCAGAAGGAATCAGACCTTGAGAAATTAAGACGAACGCTATCAGAATGTTTCCGACACCAGCCAATGTTACCGATGTGAGTACGTTTTTGGTTTTCACTGGTATGGTATGCCATCATTTCAGCACCACTGAGAATCCTATTGCGCAAGGATCATCCGTTTACATGGAAATCACCACAAAAAGAAGCCTTCGACAAGTTGAAGAATTGCCTTATCTTAAATTCAGTTGTCACCAGTTATCGCTTAGACGCAGAGCTCCAACTACATACGGATGCCAGTGCCGTTGGTTTAGCCGGAGTTTAGTTACAACATGAGAAGGATCAGCTGAAACCAATTGCTTATTATAACCGAGCTAATTCAAAACCGAAGAAAAAGCAGCATAGCTACGAACTTGAGGCTCTGCCATCGTGGAGTCCTTGGAGCCATTCAAATATTACATTTATGGCAAGAAGATAAAAGTTATCACCGACTGTAATGCCCTGAAGACATCGATGGAGAAGAGAGAACTGATAGCCCGCATCGCAAGGAATATTCAGGAATTCGACATAGACATAGCAGGAACACAGATAAACCACGTAGACGCACTCAGTCGAGTTCCATTCGAGGATGCCCCAGAGTTGGATAACGCATGTCTGAAGATAGCAAAAACCATAATAGACGAAGAGGATTGGCTATTTTCTATTAAGCTGCAGGTCGAGAAGATTCAGAAAATTGTCGCAGAGGTAAAGTTGAAGAAAGTCGAAACTGACGAGTTTGTTTCCTCGAATGTGAAAATACGTCAAAAGCTACATCAACATAAAATCACATCACAACATCAACATGTGTA
Organism: Drosophila biarmipes; assembly: GCF_025231255.1. Taxonomy (NCBI): domain Eukaryota; kingdom Metazoa; phylum Arthropoda; class Insecta; order Diptera; family Drosophilidae; genus Drosophila; species Drosophila biarmipes. The sequence goes on along the minus strand of NW_026114526.1, from coordinate 4,020,696 downwards.
GGCTGAGCGATCAAACCGAATCATCTTGTCAATGTTGTTGCCTTCAAATGACATCGATAAGCGTTGGGATGACAACATTCCTTATACAACATATCATGGTAAATAATACAACTAAATGCTCCCCATTTCAGCTCCTGTACGGGTATGAACCCAGAGATATCCTGAAGAACACCAACATCATCCAAAGCCAGGACCAAAAGATACTAAAGACGTGGAATTAGAACAGCTTTGAACAGATGCTGCGACTACTGTCAACGATCACCGAGCTGCTGCCAAGAAACGCTACGATGCCAAACATGCAAAGCCAACTGTTAACAGCCTGAGACCTTATGTTGTTAAAAAATGAGCCATTCAGCACGGACACATCACGCAAAATGGTCCTTTCATAACCAACAAGGTTCTGCCGAACGACAGATATCTTGCTGAAGATTTTCCTCACGTACAACGGAAGCAGAGACACTACAAGTCGGAGTATTCGTCCGACAAGATGAAACGCTGGTGTGAGCTGCCACCAGAGGCGCCGCAGACGCAGTGATTTTCTCAGGAGAGGCCGACTTTAAACAACGCCTAATAAAGAATATAATCATCTGCCCTAGAATAATGTTGATAAGTCCCTTATGGTAGTGTTTCCAGACTTTGTAATTATAGAATAGTCGAAAAAGAGACGCACTAGAGAGAAGAACGTGAACAGAAAAAAAAACCTACACTACTAATAAACTCTTTTCACACATATCAAATTGAATGGCCAATATGAATGCGCACTTTTCGACTTTAATTTATATAATTCAATTTCAAATATTGACAAAAAATAATCTATTTTACATCGGTGACAATTTCATTACAATTTCTGCAAATTGAATGACATCACCGATTTCATTTGAAATATACTAAAAGACTATAACATTGAAGAACTATTTAAAATTCAAAGTAATAACACACTTCAAGTTGAAATAATTACAATCAAAGAGCCAGTTTACTTTAATAAGGAAAGGTCAACCGGACAATTGTTTGGTTTTCATCAAAAGTAAACGGTGATTTGGTGAACTAACGTGGTGAAAACGTTTCGATTCACATTCACTTTTTGTTCATAGAATAATTCTTTATAATAAAAGACGTAGCCTAAGTCCTCAGTCAAGCATTACTACTTATAAAGATATAGAAAGAGAACGACTACTAAAAATAAAGGCTACTTACTTTTAAACATTAACTATTTTTAATTTCGTTAGGATTGAAGCTTTGAGTATAATATAAAAAGTGGAAAGGAAAACAATAAACGGATTTTTATTAGTTTGAGAAAAGTTTTACTCATATGAGAGATGCTGACTAAGAAACCAAAAATGAATTAACTTTTAAACTGGAAGTAACAAATATAACCTGTAAAATTCCATCGATTTATCGCATTTTGACCGAACGTTTGGACTTACAAAAGGTGTGTGCACGGTTTGTTCCGCACAAATTGACTGACGTCCAAAAATTGCTCAGAATTCAACATTCGAAGGACATCATTAAAGAGGCAAAAAAAGACCCGAACTTCCTTTACAAGAATGTGACAGGTGACGAAACGTGGTGTTTTCAATATGATCCCGAAACGAAACGCAGACAAAATCTTGAAATTTGCTTACACTCGCACGATTACAGCGCTTTCATCGAAACAGGTAGTCAAGCCAGCATTTGCGGAGGTTCACTTATCCTCAGAGAAGCGATGACTGTGGATATGGAAATCGATGGGAAGACGATTACAGCAAAGGTGTGTATAGCAGACGACGATATATTGCAGGAGGACATTCTGTTGGGACAGGATGTCATCATCTCCGCTCATCTCGAGCTCAACTTTGAGACAGGCGCTTCAGAAATCAAACCAGAAGTCCACCAGCCAACAACCCCTGTAATTGATACCAAGATCGAAAAGCTTATGGACAATTTTCAGAGTTATATAAGCAATTAATAACATTTCTTGGTTACCAGATTCACGCAGAAGGAATCAGACCTGGAGAAATTAAGACGAACGCTATGAGAATGTTTCCGACACCAGCCAATGTTACCGACGTGAGAAAGCTTTTGGTTTTCACTGGTTATTTCCGCAAGTTTGTTCCTGGGTATGCCATCATTTCAGCACCACTGAGAATCCTATTGCGCAAGGATCATCCGTTTACATGGAAATCACCACAAAAAGAAGCCTTCGACAAGTTGAAGAATTGCCTTATATTAAATTCAGTTGTCACCAGTTATCGCTTAGACGCAGAGCTCCAACTACATACGGATGCCAGTGCCGTTGGTTTAGCCGGAGTTTAGTTACAACATGAGAAGGATCAGCTGAAACCAATTGCTTATTATAACCGAGCTAATTCAAAACCGAAGAAAAAGCAGCATAGCTACGAACTTGAGGCTCTGCCATCGTGGAGTCCTTGGAGCCATTCAAATATTACATTTATGGCAAGAAGATAAAAGTTATCACCGACTGTAATGCCCTGAAGACATCGATGGAGAAGAGAGAACTGATAGCCCGCATCGCAAGGAATATTCAGGAATTCGACATAGACATAGCAGGAACACAGATAAACCACGTAGACGCACTCAGTCGAGTTCCATTCGAGGATGCCCCAGAGTTGGATAACGCATGTCTGAAGATAGCAAAAACCCTAATAGACGAAGAGGATTGGCTATTTTCTATTAAGCTGCAGGTCGAGAAGATTCAGAAAATTGTCGCAGAGGTAAAGTTGAAGAAAGTCGAAACTGACGAGTTTGTTTCCTCGAATGTGAAAATACGTCAAAAGCTACATCAACATAAAATCACATCACAACATCAACATGTGTAGGCTGAGCGATCAAACCGAATCATCTTGTCAATGTTGTTGCCTTCAAATGACATCGATAAGCGTTGGGATGACAACATTCCTTATACAACATATCATGGTAAATAATACAACTAAATGCTCCCCATTTCAGCTCCTGTACGGGTATGAACCCAGAGATATCCTGAAGAACACCAACATCATCCAAAGCCAGGACCAAAAGATACTAAAGACGTGGAATTAGAACAGCTTTGAACAGATGCTGCGACTACTGTCAACGATCACCGAGCTGCTGCCAAGAAACGCTACGATGCCAAACATGCAAAGCCAACTGTTAACAGCCTGAGACCTTATGTTGTTCAAAAATGAGCCATTCAGCACGGACACATCACGCAAAATGGTCCTTTCATAACCAACAAGGTTCTGCCGAACGACAGATATCTTGCTGAAGATTTTCCTCACGTACAACGGAAGCAGAGACACTACAAGTCGGAGTATTCGTCCGACAAGATGAAACGCTGGTGTGAGCTGCCACCAGAGGCGCCGCAGACGCAGTGATTTTCTCAGGAGAGGCCGACTTTAAACAACGCCTAATAAAGAATATAATCATCTGCCCTAGAATAATGTTGACTTTGTAATTATAGAATAGTGGAAAAAAAAACGCACTAGAGAGAAGAACGTGAACAGAAAAAAAACCTACACTACTAATAAACTCTTTTCCCACATATCAAATTGAATGGCCAATATGAATGCGCACTTTTCGACTTTAATTTATATAATTCGATTTCAAATATTGACAAAAAATAATCTATTTTACATCGGTGACAATTTCATTACAATTTCTGCAAATTGAATGACATCACCGATTTCATTTGAAATATACTAAAAGACTATAACATTGAAGAACTATTTAAAATTCAAAGTAACAACACACTTCAAGTTGAAATAGTTACAATCAAAGAGCCAGTTTACTTTAACAAGGAAAGGTCAACCGGACAATTGTTTGGTTTTCATCAAAAGTAAACGGTGATTTGGTGAACTAACGTGGTGAAAACGTTTCGATTCACATTCACTATTTGTTCATAGAATAATTCTTTATAATAAAAGACGTAGCCTAAGTCCTCAGTCAAGCATTACTACTTATAAAGATATAGAAAGAGAACGACTACTAAAAATAAAGGCTACTTACTTTTAAACATTAACTATTTTTAATTTCGTTAGGATTGAAGCTTTGAGTATAATATAAAAAGTGGAAAGGAAAACAATAAACGGATTTTTATTAGTTTGAGAAAAGTTTTACTCATATGAGAGATGCTGACTAAGAAACCAAAAATGAATTAACTTTTAAACTGGAAGTAACAAATATAACCTGTAAAATTCCATCGATTTATCGCATTTTGACCGAACGTTTGGACTTACAAAAGGTGTGTGCACGGTTTGTTCCGCACAAATTGACTGACGTCCAAAAATTGCTCAGAATTCAACATTCGAAGGACATCATTAAAGAGGCAAAAAAAGACCCGAACTTCCTTTACAAGAATGTGACAGGTGACGAAACGTGGTGTTTTCAATATGATCCCGAAACGAAACGCCAGCGTGCTGAATGGAAGGCGCCGGACGAGGCGAAACCCAAAAAATCACGCCTGGAGAAGTCAAAAGTGAAGACAATGCTGATTTGTTTTTATGATTCCAAGGGTATTGTCCACAAAGAATTTGTTCTACCCGTCCAAAACGTTAATGCGGTGTTCTACCTTGGAGTCGGACGAGGCGAAACCCAAAAAATCGCGCCTGGAGAAGTCACCGTGCACCGTATTCTCATATATTCATACATTCGGCCCGAATATCGGGAAGATGGAAGTTGGCGTTTGTTGCACGATAATGCGTCGTCTTACCAATCGACGATTGTGTCCGACTATTTGACCAAAAATCACATTTTAACCATCAACCACTCCCCGTATTCAACTCATATGGCACCGTGCGACTTTTACCTTTTTTTTTGCAAAAAAACTTATTGTTTTGTCTCTTTTAAAAAAAGTACTGTTTACTTTGGAACTTGTATATATTCTTGATCAGCGTCACACCATTTGTATGTTTGTCCGTCTGTTGCTACGCAAACTAGTTTCTCTCTTTTAAAGCTGTTCTTGCTCCTAGTTTCCAAGATCTCAGTGTTCATAAGGACAGAAGGACAGAAAGAGCGACATAGCTAGATCGACCGTCCTAGTAATTCTGATCAAGAATGTGTATACTTTATGGAGTCCGAAACGCTTTCTTCTACCTGTTACCTACTTTTCGACGAATCTAGTACACCCTTTTACTCTACAAGTAACGGGTATAATTGCATTTTTGGTGTTTTTTATACCCTTGCAAAGGGTATATTGGGAGCTAAAAGATATAGATGTCCGATCCGGCTTGTTCCGACTTATATACTTCCTGCAATACAAAGAAGACTTTTGGCAAAGTTTCAGCCCGCTAGCTTCAAAACTGAGAGACAAGTTTGCGTAGAAACGGACGGATAGACGGAAAGACGGACGGACAGACAGACGGACATGGCTAGATCGACTCGTCTAGTGACGCAGATCAAGAATGTATATACTTTATGGGGTTGGAAACGTCTCCTTCACTGCGTTGCAAACTTCTAACTGAAATTATTATACCCTCTGCAAGGGTAGACGATGGGAAGACGATTACAGCAAAGGTGTGTATAGCAGACGACGATATATTGCAGGAGGACATTCTGTTGGGACAGGATGTCATCATCTCCGCTCATCTTGAGCTCAACTTTGAGACAGGCGCTTCAGAAATCAAACCATAAGTCCACCAGCCAACAACCCCTGTAATTGATACCAAGATCGAAAAGCTTATGGACAATTTTCAGAGTTATATAAGCAATTAATAACATTTCTTGGTTACCAGATTCACGCAGAAGGAATCAGACCTGGAGAAATTAAGACGAACGCTATGAGAATGTTTCCGACACCAGCCAATGTTACCGACGTGAGAAAGCTTTTGGTTTTCACTGGTTATTTCCGCAAGTTTGTTCCTGGGTATGCCATCATTTCAGCACCACTGAGAATCCTATTGCGCAAGGATCATCCGTTTACATGGAAATCACCACAAAAAGAAGCCTTCGACAAGTTGAAGAATTGCCTTATCTTAAATTCAGTTGTCACCAGTTATCGCTTAGACGCAGAGCTCCAACTACATACGGATGCCAGTGCCGTTGGTTTAGCCGGAGTTTAGTTACAACATGAGAAGGATCAGCTGAAACCAATTGCTTATTATAACCGAGCTAATTCAAAACCGAAGAAAAAGCAGCATAGCTACGAACTTGAGGCTCTGCCATCGTGGAGTCCTTGGAGCCATTCAAATATTACATTTATGGCAAGAAGATAAAAGTTATCACCGACTGTAATGCCCTGAAGACATCGATGGAGAAGAGAGAACTGATAGCCCGCATCGCAAGGAATATTCAGGAATTCGACATAGACATAGCAGGAACACAGATAAACCACGTAGACGCACTCAGTCGAGTTCCATTCGAGGATGCCCCAGAGTTGGATAACGCATGTCTGAAGATAGCAAAAACCATAATAGACGAAGAGGATTGGCTATTTTCTATTAAGCTGCAGGTCGAGAAGATTCAGAAAATTGTCGCAGAGGTAAAGTTGAAGAAAGTCGAAACTGACGAGTTTGTTTCCTCGAATGTGAAAATACGTCAAAAGCTACATCAACATAAAATCACATCACAACATCAACATGTGTAGGCTGAGCGATCAAACCGAATCATCTTGTCAATGTTGTTGCCTTCAAATGACATCGATAAGCGTTGGGATGACAACATTCCTTATACAACATATCATGGTAAATAATACAACTAAATGCTCCCCATTTCAGCTCCTGTACGGGTATGAACCCAGAGATATCCTGAAGAACACCAACATCATCCAAAGCCAGGACCAAAAGATACTAAAGACGTGGAATTAGAACAGCTTTGAACAGATGCTGCGACTACTGTCAACGATCACCGAGCTGCTGCCAAGAAACGCTACGATGCCAAACATGCAAAGCCAACTGTTAACAGCCTGAGACCTTATGTTGTTCAAAAATGAGCCATTCAGCACGGACACATCACGCAAAATGGTCCTTTCATAACCAACAAGGTTCTGCCGAACGACAGATATCTTGCTGAAGATTTTCCTCACGTACAACGGAAGCAGAGACACTACAAGTCGGAGTATTCGTCCGACAAGATGAAACGCTGGTGTGAGCTGCCACCAGAGGCGCCGCAGACGCAGTGATTTTCTCAGGAGAGGCCGACTTTAAACAACGCCTAATAAAGAATATAATCATCTGCCCTAGAATAATGTTGATAAGTCCCTTATGGTAGTGTTTCCAGACTTTGTAATTATAGAATAGTCGAAAAAGAGACGCACTAGAGAGAAGAACGTGAACAGAAAAAAAAACCTACACTACTAATAAACTCTTTTCACACATATCAAATTGAATGGCCAATATGAATGCGCACTTTTCGACTTTAATTTATATAATTCAATTTCAAATATTGACAAAAAATAATCTATTTTACATCGGTGACAATTTCATTACAATTTCTGCAAATTGAATGACATCACCGATTTCATTTGAAATATACTAAAAGACTATAACATTGAAGAACTATTTAAAATTCAAAGTAATAACACTCTTTAAGTTGAAATAATTACAATCAAAGAGCCAGTTTACTTTAATAAGGAAAGGTCAACCGGACAATTGTTTGGTTTTCATCAAAAGTAAACGGTGATTTGGTGAACTAACGTGGTGAAAACGTTTCGATTCACATTCACTTTTTGTTCATAGAATAATTCTTTATAATAAAAGACGTAGCCTAAGTCCTCAGTCAAGCATTACTACTTATAAAGATATAGAAAGAGAACGACTACTAAAAATAAAGGCTACTTACTTTTAAACATTAACTATTTTTAATTTCGTTAGGATTGAAGCTTTGAGTATAATATAAAAAGTGGAAAGGAAAACAATAAACGGATTTTTATTAGTTTGAGAAAAGTTTTACTCATATGAGAGATGCTGACTAAGAAACCAAAAATGAATTAACTTTTAAACTGGAAGTAACAAATATAACCTGTAAAATTCCATCGATTTATCGCATTTTGACCGAACGTTTGGACTTACAAAAGGTGTGTGCACGGTTTGTTCCGCACAAATTGACTGACGTCCAAAAATTGCTCAGAATTCAACATTCGAAGGACATCATTAAAGAGGCAAAAAAAGACCCGAACTTCCTTTACAAGAATGTGACAGGTGACGAAACGTGGTGTTTTCAATATGATCCCGAAACGAAACGCCAGCGTGCTGAATGGAAGGCGCCGGACGAGGCGAAACCCAAAAAATCACGCCTGGAGAAGTCAAAAGTGAAGACAATGCTGATTTGTTTTTATGATTCCAAGGGTATTGTCCACAAAGAATTTGTTCCACCCGTCCAAAACGTTAATGCGGTGTTCTACCTTGGAGTCGGACGAGGCGAAACCCAAAAAATCGCGCCTGGAGAAGTCACCGTGCACCGTATTCTCATATATTCATACATTCGGCCCGAATATCGGGAAGATGGAAGTTGGCGTTTGTTGCACGATAATGCGTCGTCTTACCAATCGACGATTGTGTCCGACTATTTGACCAAAAATCACATTTTAACCATCAACCACTCCCCGTATTCAACTCATATGGCACCGTGCGACTTTTACCTTTTTTTTTGCAAAAAAACTTATTGTTTTGTCTCTTTTAAAAAAAGTACTGTTTACTTTGGAACTTGTATATATTCTTGATCAGCGTCACACCATTTGTATGTTTGTCCGTCTGTTGCTACGCAAACTAGTTTCTCTCTTTTAAAGCTGTTCTTGCTCCTAGTTTCCAAGATCTCAGTGTTCATAAGGACAGAAGGACAGAAAGAGCGACATAGCTAGATCGACCGTCCTAGTAATTCTGATCAAGAATGTGTATACTTTATGGAGTCCGAAACGCTTTCTTCTACCTGTTACCTACTTTTCGACGAATCTAGTACACCCTTTTACTCTACAAGTAACGGGTATAATTGCATTTTTGGTGTTTTTTATACCCTTGCAAAGGGTATATTGGGAGCTAAAAGATATAGATGTCCGATCCGGCTTGTTCCGACTTATATACTTCCTGCAATACAAAGAAGACTTTTGGCAAAGTTTCAGCCCGCTAGCTTCAAAACTGAGAGACAAGTTTGCGTAGAAACGGACGGATAGACGGAAAGACGGACGGACAGACAGACGGACATGGCTAGATCGACTCGTCTAGTGACGCAGATCAAGAATGTATATACTTTATGGGGTTGGAAACGTCTCCTTCACTGCGTTGCAAACTTCTGACTGAAATTATTATACCCTCTGCAAGGGTAGACGATGGGAAGACGATTTTCAAAGGTGTGTATAGCAGACGACGATATATTGCAGGAGGACATTCTGTTGGGACAGGATGTCATCATCTCCGCTCATCTTGAGCTCAACTTTGAGACAGGCGCTTCAGAAATCAAACCATAAGTCCACCAGCCAACAACCCCTGTAATTGATACCAAGATCGAAAAGCTTATGGACAATTTTCAGAGTTATATAAGCAATTAATAACATTTCTTGGTTACCAGATTCACGCAGAAGGAATCAGACCTGGAGAAATTAAGACGAACGCTATGAGAATGTTTCCGACACCAGCCAATGTTACCGACGTGAGAAAGCTTTTGGTTTTCACTGGTTATTTCCGCAAGTTTGTTCCTGGGTATGCCATCATTTCAGCACCACTGAGAATCCTATTGCGCAAGGATCATCCGTTTACATGGAAATCACCACAAAAAGAAGCCTTCGACAAGTTGAAGAATTGCCTTATCTTAAATTCAGTTGTCACCAGTTATCGCTTAGACGCAGAGCTCCAACTACATACGGATGCCAGTGCCGTTGGTTTAGCCGGAGTTTAGTTACAACATGAGAAGGATCAGCTGAAACCAATTGCTTATTATAACCGAGCTAATTCAAAACCGAAGAAAAAGCAGCATAGCTACGAACTTGAGGCTCTGCCATCGTGGAGTCCTTGGAGCCATTCAAATATTACATTTATGGCAAGAAGATAAAAGTTATCACCGACTGTAATGCCCTGAAGACATCGATGGAGAAGAGAGAACTGATAGCCCGCATCGCAAGGAATATTCAGGAATTCGACATAGACATAGCAGGAACACAGATAAACCACGTAGACGCACTCAGTCGAGTTCCATTCGAGGATGCCCCAGAGTTGGATAACGCATGTCTGAAGATAGCAAAAACCATAATAGACGAAGAGGATTGGCTATTTTCTATTAAGCTGCAGGTCGAGAAGATTCAGAAAATTGTCGCAGAGGTAAAGTTGAAGAAAGTCGAAACTGACGAGTTTGTTTCCTCGAATGTGAAAATACGTCAAAAGCTACATCAACATAAAATCACATCACAACATCAACATGTGTAGGCTGAGCGATCAAACCGAATCATCTTGTCAATGTTGTTGCCTTCAAATGACATCGATAAGCGTTGGGATGACAACATTCCTTATACAACATATCATGGTAAATAATACAACTAAATGCTCCCCATTTCAGCTCCTGTACGGGTATGAACCCAGAGATATCCTGAAGAACACCAACATCATCCAAAGCCAGGACCAAAAGATACTAAAGACGTGGAATTAGAACAGCTTTGAACAGATGCTGCGACTACTGTCAACGATCACCGAGCTGCTGCCAAGAAACGCTACGATGCCAAACATGCAAAGCCAACTGTTAACAGCCTGAGACCTTATGTTGTTCAAAAATGAGCCATTCAGCACGGACACATCACGCAAAATGGTCCTTTCATAACCAACAAGGTTCTGCCGAACGACAGATATCTTGCTGAAGATTTTCCTCACGTACAACGGAAGCAGAGACACTACAAGTCGGAGTATTCGTCCGACAAGATGAAACGCTGGTGTGAGCTGCCACCAGAGGCGCCGCAGACGCAGTGATTTTCTCAGGAGAGGCCGACTTTAAACAACGCCTAATAAAGAATATAATCATCTGCCCTAGAATAATGTTGATAAGTCCCTTATGGTAGTGTTTCCAGACTTTGTAATTATAGAATAGTCGAAAAAGAGACGCACTAGAGAGAAGAACGTGAACAGAAAAAAAAACCTACACTACTAATAAACTCTTTTCACACATATCAAATTGAATGGCCAATATGAATGCGCACTTTTCGACTTTAATTTATATAATTCAATTTCAAATATTGACAAAAAATAATCTATTTTACATCGGTGACAATTTCATTACAATTTCTGCAAATTGAATGACATCACCGATTTCATTTGAAATATACTAAAAGACTATAACATTGAAGAACTATTTAAAATTCAAAGTAATAACACACTTCAAGTTTAAATAATTACAATCAAAGAGCCAGTTTACTTTAACAAGGAAAGGTCAACCGGACAATTGTTTGGTTTTCATCAAAAGTAAACGGTGATTTGGTGAACTAACGTGGTGAAAACGTTTCGATTCACATTCTCTTTTTGTTCATAGAATAATTCTTTATAATAAAAGACGTAGCCTAAGTCCTCAGTCAAGCATTACTACTTATAAAGATATAGAAAGAGAACGACTACTAAAAATAAAGGCTACTTACTTTTAAACATTAACTATTTTTAATTTCGTTAGGATTGAAGCTTTGAGTATAATATAAAAAGTGGAAAGGAAAACAATAAACGGATTTTTATTAGTTTGAGAAAAGTTTTACTCATATGAGAGATGCTGACTAAGAAACCAAAAATGAATTAACTTTTAAACTGGAAGTAACAAATATAACCTGTAAAATTCCATCGATTTATCGCATTTTGACCGAACGTTTGGACTTACAAAAGGTGTGTGCACGGTTTGTTCCGCACAAATTGACTGACGTCCAAAAATTGCTCAGAATTCAACATTCGAAGGACATCATTAAAGAGGCAAAAAAAGACCCGAACTTCCTTTACAAGAATGTGACAGGTGACGAAACGTGGTGTTTTCAATATGATCCCGAAACGAAACGCAGACAAAATCTTGAAATTTGCTTACACTCGCACGATTACAGCGCTTTCATCGAAACAGGTAGTCAAGCCAGCATTTGCGGAGGTTCACTTATCCTCAGAGAAGCGATGACTGTGGATATGGAAATCGATGGGAAGACGATTACAGCAAAGGTGTGTATAGCAGACGACGATATATTGCAGGAGGACATTCTGTTGGGACAGGATGTCATCATCTCCGCTCATCTCGAGCTCAACTTTGAGACAGGCGCTTCAGAAATCAAACCAGAAGTCCACCAGCCAACAACCCCTGTAATTGATACCAAGATCGAAAAGCTTATGGACAATTTTCAGAGTTATATAAGCAATTAATAACATTTCTTGGTTACCAGATTCACGCAGAAGGAATCAGACCTGGAGAAATTAAGACGAACGCTATGAGAATGTTTCCGACACCAGCCAATGTTACCGACGTGAGAAAGCTTTTGGTTTTCACTGGTTATTTCCGCAAGTTTGTTCCTGGGTATGCCATCATTTCAGCACCACTGAGAATCCTATTGCGCAAGGATCATCCGTTTACATGGAAATCACCACAAAAAGAAGCCTTCGACAAGTTGAAGAATTGCCTTATATTAAATTCAGTTGTCACCAGTTATCGCTTAGACGCAGAGCTCCAACTACATACGGATGCCAGTGCCGTTGGTTTAGCCGGAGTTTAGTTACAACATGAGAAGGATCAGCTGAAACCAATTGCTTATTATAACCGAGCTAATTCAAAACCGAAGAAAAAGCAGCATAGCTACGAACTTGAGGCTCTGCCATCGTGGAGTCCTTGGAGCCATTCAAATATTACATTTATGGCAAGAAGATAAAAGTTATCACCGACTGTAATGCCCTGAAGACATCGATGGAGAAGAGAGAACTGATAGCCCGCATCGCAAGGAATATTCAGGAATTCGACATAGACATAGCAGGAACACAGATAAACCACGTAGACGCACTCAGTCGAGTTCCATTCGAGGATGCCCCAGAGTTGGATAACGCATGTCTGAAGATAGCAAAAACCATAATAGACGAAGAGGATTGGCTATTTTCTATTAAGCTGCAGGTCGAGAAGATTCAGAAAATTGTCGCAGAGGTAAAGTTGAAGAAAGTCGAAACTGACGAGTTTGTTTCCTCGAATGTGAAAATACGTCAAAAGCTACATCAACATAAAATCACATCACAACATCAACATGTGTAGGCTGAGCGATCAAACCGAATCATCTTGTCAATGTTGTTGCCTTCAAATGACATCGATAAGCGTTGGGATGACAACATTCCTTATACAACATATCATGGTAAATAATACAACTAAATGCTCCCCATTTCAGCTCCTGTACGGGTATGAACCCAGAGATATCCTGAAGAACACCAACATCATCCAAAGCCAGGACCAAAAGATACTAAAGACGTGGAATTAGAACAGCTTTGAACAGATGCTGCGACTACTGTCAACGATCACCGAGCTGCTGCCAAGAAACAAGAGAAAGAGACCTTATGTTGTTCAAAAATGAGCCATTCAGCACGGACACATCACGCAAAATGGTCCTTTCATAACCAACAAGGTTCTGCCGAACGACAGATATCTTGCTGAAGATTTTCCTCACGTACAACGGAAGCAGAGACACTACAAGTCGGAGTATTCGTCCGACAAGATGAAACGCTGGTGTGAGCTGCCACCAGAGGCGCCGCAGACGCAGTGATTTTCTCAGGAGAGGCCGACCTTAAACAACGCCTAATAAAGAATATAATCATCTGCCCTAGAATAATGTTGATAAGTCCCTTATGGTAGTGTTTCCAGACTTTGTAATTATAGAATAGTCGAAAAAGAGACGCACTAGAGAGAAGAAAGTGAACAGAAAAAAACCTACACTACTAATAAACTCTTTTCACACATATCAAATTGAATGGCCAATATGAATGCGCACTTTTCAACTTTAATTTATATAATTCGATTTCAAATATTGACAAAAAATAATCTATTTTACATCGGTGACAATTTCATTACAATTTCTGCAAATTGAATGACATCACCGATTTCATTTGAAATATACTAAAAGACTATAACATTGAAGAACTATTTAAAATTCAAAGTAATAACACTCTTTAAGTTGAAATAATTACAATCAAAGAGCCAGTTTACTTTAATAAGGAAAGGTCAACCGGACAATTGTTTGGTTTTCATCAAAAGTAAACGGTGATTTGGTGAACTAACGTGGTGAAAACGTTTCGATTCACATTCACTTTTTGTTCATAGAATAATTCTTTATAATAAAAGACGTAGCCTAAGTCCTCAGTCAAGCATTACTACTTATAAAGATATAGAAAGAGAACGACTAGTAAAAATAAAGGCTACTTACTTTTAAAAATTAACTATTTTTAATTTCGTTAGGTTGAAGCTTTGAGTATAATATAAAAAGTGTAGAGGAAAACAATAAACGGATTTTAATTAGTTTGAGAAAAGTTTTACTCAGATGAGAGATGCTGACTAAGAAACCAAAAATGAATTAACTTTTAAACTGGAAGTAACAAATATAACCTGTAAAATTCCCCGAATGATTTTGCCAAAATTAAGATGTACGATATTATTAAAAGTGGTGTAAGCCTACCAATCGCAATCCGGGATGGGATTCATATGTTAGCCCCAAATTTGGGCATGGCAGCCAACACAGCTGGAATGTAAAGTTTTGGACTAACCGCGAACAACCATGATTATTCTGGTTGATTTTTCGTTGTGCTTATTTGGGGACGGGGGCCACTAATATGCTAATTGGGCCAGTAAACCCGCTTTAATAATACTTGAGCCACGAGAGTTAAGACAATTGCCAGCGTCATCAGAAAGTGACCAGCGATCCGAAATCAGAACTCAAGACGAACGGACGTGTTTTTTTAAGCTCCAAAGAAAAATAGTTTTCACTCAGAACTTAAAGCTAAAATAGGCTGAGATAATAAGATCTCTCGTAGGATAATAAGATATCGCTTTCCTTGTGAACACTGCTAATTTTCTTTGGAACCGCCGTCGTAAGAACATCGAACCTACCGTTATCTGACCATACATTTCGCTATTTCTTTAAATTCGGCTCCAGCACACATACGACTCCGCAGCAGCACCATCAACATTGTGAGTCCCACCAAGCGAATGTCTGATGCTCAGCCGCTTCAGAGAACAAACGGAGCAAATAGCATCCTATGTGCGGGATGCAGAGGAGCGTATTCTAGATGGCCTCACGAGCTGTTTAGAATAGATTGCAGCCGAGATGAAGCAGTTTGGAAATAGTGTTACCATCGTGGCGAGTGAGACACAGTTACGCGCTGGATGAGATCAGCTGATTAAACGCGTCAAGCATCTGGATCGGGAGGTTGGCGAGCTAACCACCCTGAGAGAGCGTGGGGGGATCGAGGCAAAATTGGTGGCATTTTTGCAAATGACACATCAGGCGTGTGACTCCATTTATTAAGGGGGGAAATTAGAAGGTGCTGTAAAACCAGCTCTGTTTTTTACTCATGAAAGCACCCTCATCAGAAATCAAGAAGAAGCAAGCCAAAAACTACGATTGCATATGTTGGGCTTCGACTCACAAGCCGCTCTCTGTGTCAGCTATTGGGGGAGCACTTTGTTATAATTAAACAGGCAAACTTTAAAAAGCGTAGACCGCTCTCTGCTGTGTTTACCAGCAGAAGCCACGTCCGGTGCAGTGAGAAAATCTACAATGCAAGACCTACTCTTGCAAGACCTTGTCCTCAAAAGCCAGGTTCTTTTCTCCCGTCGTTTAAACTCTTCTAATTTCTCTATATCAGACTTACGTTTTTTCTAGCTCCTGGAATTACGATTCTTCTTATTAGGTATCTCATTCTTTCTTAAGACCCTTGCAGAGTGAATAATGTTTACAGTCAGAAGTTTGCAACACAGTAAAAGAGACGTTTCCGACTCCAATAATATATACTTGACGAGTCGATATAGCCATGTCCGTCTGTCCACCCGTTTCTACTTAAAATAGTCTCTCAGTTTTTAAGCTTTCGGGCAGTACATTTTAAGGCGCCACCTAACGGTTATTTCAGTAGATGTTATGTGGGCGGCAGACAGATTTAACCAATTTCTGAATTGCAAAACGATATAAAGGAATTAAAGGACATGTTAGCTCAATTAGTTACCGTTCAAATGGGAAAAGCAGCACCTGCACAGGCAGGAAATCATTAGGAGCAACAGTAGTAGAATAATACGGATACTGACTCACTAGGTAAATAATTATGCCAAAAAAGGGGGTGGGGTGGCCCTCATTAGTCACGCATTGGTGCACACAAGTGTCAAAATGACCTAATTAATATAATTAAGTAATTAAAGTGTGGGGAAAAAGGTGGAAAAACAGGGGTGGGGGTGATCGTTAGGATGCACACAGGTGTCATAATGACATAATTAGCATAAGAAGGTCACTTTATTAATTTAGAAAGGGTGTGAGGTGTGAGGATCACCCCAAAAAAATGGTGAAAGTGGGTGGGGTGTTTTGTCATGTCTTGCCTTGTCTTGTTTTTTTCTCACCCCAGAGGTGTGTGTGTATGAGGGGTGTTTTCAGCTCCGACTTTACAATCATCATATGCCCATAAACAGGAAAATAGGTGTTCCCCGACCTGTAATGAATTACTGGGGTGGCATCAACATCTTTAAAAAAAGTATGAAATGATTTCAACTTCGAAACATGTTCCTTGAAGATCTCACTTCCATGCTCCTTTCAGAACTCTTTAATTTTTGAGAAAATCATTTTTTTTCTTTCAACGTAATAGGCTGAATGTTTATCTTAAGCTAAAGTCTGGTGGATATATCTCTTTGTATTATACTTAGTAAGCAGATGTTAAAATGCAACAGCTGTTGATAGACCCACCCTTGAAAACAAATTCCAAACAATCGATTTTTTTTTTTTTTTTTTGTTTTCTCCTTATTTTAGAATTTTAATATATAATTAAATTAATTTTCCAACTTTTTATTAGTGAATTAGAAAATGGAAACAACATACGTTTCTATATTATCATTAGAAAATTTACATAAATTTAAATGTTCTCCAAATGTTGTTTTTATAAACTCCTTCACGTCAATACTCATAAACATGTCCCTTGACTCCAGCAGTAATTCTAAGTCCTCTTTTGAAATCATATTTCCAAATTTATTAATAAATAAATACATTTTATTTATCAAGGAAGAACAATTGGGTATAATAATATTGTTAGTAGAATCAGACATTTCGTGAACTTCTTTTCTTGACTTTCAAATTGTGAATGATTGAATGGTGAAAATGGTTGTCAGCAGTTTTCTTTTGTGTAAAAGCTTACGATTTTATGAGCATTTTTGAGTGAGCAGACACCATCTCGGGCATGTAATGAACAATATGGGAAGTGGTTTCATCCATTATTTTTAAAGAGGGACATCCAATTTCATCAATGTTAATTACATCATCAATTTATAATTATTTCCTTGAAATTATTTCCTTGAAATCCTTGAACATCAATTGCAACAATGTCTTCACTCATAATTGATTCCGCTGAACTAGACCATTCAACGGGTTATGTTCAACTAAACGATCATGTATCAGCACGCAATATACTTAAACATTTTCGGTAGCGAACTTGCAATAAACTTCATATAGGTGAGCAAATCATTCTTTCTCAAAGTCAAAATTCAAGTCATCGTAGGGATATGTTTCAGAGTTTAAGTAGACCTTTAGATTTCTTAAATTGTTTGTAATCAGATGGTCTTAATGGTCTTTTAAATGCAATTGAAGCAAATCGTGGACGTTCACGGTTAGCAGCTAATTTAACATTCCAAACATGATGTGTTCCGTTACTTAGTTTAGGATTAATGTATGTATCCCAACTACGGGATGCCATCGGTAGATTGTATCCACTTTTTATAATATCATACATTTTAATTTTCGTTGAATCGCTGGGTGTTATATGACGAATTTTCCATGTAATATTAGTCATGTTGAGATGATATTTTCCGACTATTTGTGCATTCTCAATTTTATCTTCCTGAAGCATATTATTTAAATTTTTTGATATTTATAGTACTAGTTCATGTTTACAATTTTTTAAATTTTTTTTGAAATCTTCAGCAAACCCAACTAGATTTTTAAGAGGTATTGAAAAGTTAAAGTGGGGGTTTAAATTGAAATCGGGTCCTCCACTTCATCCATCAACATTGGGTATAGAGTTGTACATTTGAAAGTCAATGAGTGCACACTCATAGTTACGTTAGTTCAATGGGTGGTAAATAAGTAATGTTTTTAATGGGTTCATTACCATTTAATGTAAGAGTGAATGATCTACTCCTTTTGGAATCTAATAATGAACTGTGAAAATATAGCTTACAAAACTTTTAGTCTCATTCATTAAAACTCTTCCTTTATCTTCCTTTTTCCATATAGTTATCTTTACTTATTATGAGAAATCCGTATTTATCGCTCCAGCAATCAGTATTTCATGATCATCAGTATTTCCATGATCACGATATATATGTCGCATATTTAAATCATCTTGTTTAAACATTATAATCAAATTCGCGTTATAACGTATTAGATGTTTTGGAATACGAGTATATGTTTGACATAGGTAAAAAGAATCTATATTTTTGTGATGTCCCATACAAAAATATGAACGAATGTTGGTTTGTTTTTCACAAGCAACATCATCAAAAATCATAATATAGGTTTTTTAAGCCTTAGCGGGCGGAGAATGTATAATATCTCATAACTTTTATAGGTTTAATTAGTTTCTCTAAGTACTCATACTTTGGTTAATATAAACTCTTTGAGAATACATATATATTCTCAAATTTAAGTCCGTTTGGACTTTCAATAAGACCGAGCATAACATTTGTTTTTCCACAGTTCGACGGACCGATAGAGTAATTGAAAGTGCTAGTGAGAGTGATGCTTACTCACAACACTCTCATATAGATGAATCTGATATTTCTCATCAATCTCTTCCGATGATGATGAATCCGATGTTTCACAACAGTCTTATACAGCTGATTTAAATGAAAGTGTATATGAAGAAACCGATGTGATGTGTAATATCAACATTAATCAGTTAAAAAAAGAACAGATTTTAGATAATAGTTAATGTTGGGTAATAGTACACTTGAATTAAAATAAAATGTAATGGTATTAGAAAATTTTTGGACTCTATCACCTGGTTTATACTCTTTAGGTTTTCATAACAGTCCTAAGGATTAAACTAAGAATTATTTAGAATAATATAAAAACATTTTAATTGATCTATGCTTCAAGTTGTTGTTGTTGTTGTTTTTGTGAATGCTTATGGCCATGGCAATAAGAGCAATGCAGGAAAACGGAGGCTTTTCCGGCCGATGGGAGTTTTGGAGGACGAATATGGGCAAACCCCAGATGTTGTTATGCAGGGCCAGGAGTTATCGATACGCTGCTAGTAAAAGGTGGGAGAGAACGATCCGCACATCAGGCCCTCCATTCCATCACCTCCAACGGCACTTGGCGCCAACGCGTCCGGGGATACAAGGGCCCTGAGATACTGATTTTAAAAACGTCTACGCAGTCCTTAACTATACAATCATCATTTTGTTTTAGAATCTTTAGAGTTCAAGTTCCGTACAAAATTCTTATCTGTACATGCATGCTCTCTAAACCTCGTCAACGCACAAGCACATAATCACTTCCATTCGAATTCTTATCTTTACATGTTTCTTCACACTTTATAAATATAAAAGTAGTAGGATAATACGCATCCTGGCTCACTAGGTAATAAATCATGTCAAAAAGGAGGTGGGGGTGACCCTAATTAGTCACGCATGGTTGCACACAGGTGTCATAATGACCTAATTAGCATAATTATGTAATAAGAGTGTGGAGAAAAGTAGGAAAAAATGGGGGTGGGGGTGACCGTTAGGATGCACACAGGTGTCATAATGACATAATTAGCATAAGAAGGTCACTTTATTAATTTAGAAAGGGTGTGAGGTGTGAGGATCACCCCAATGAAATGGTGAAAGTGGGTGGGGTGTTTTGTCATGTCTTGTCTTGTCTTGTTTTTATCTCACCCCAAAGGTGTGTGTGTGTGAGGGGTGTTTTCTCATGCGTAAAAATGTGTGGTTGTTTAGAGTGATCTTTAGCCGAATAGGGTGTGTAGAAGTGTGTCAGAGGGGTGTTTTTTCATGCGTTTGAATTTGTGGTTGTTAAGAGTGATCTTTACCCGAAAATGGTGTGTAGGAGTGTGAGAGAGGAGTGTTTTGTGATAACAGAATATACACAAAAACAAATGAGATCGTTTATTTAGTCAAATACGTTTTTATTTAATTAATGTATCGTTCCATCACTTTTAAGGCATCTTCACAGGATGATAGGTGTTCCCCGACTTGTAATCAATTACTGGGGGGCTTCAACATCTTTAAAAAAAGTATGAAATGATTTCAACTTCGAAACATGTTCCTTGAAGATCTCACTCCCATGCTTCTTTAAGAACTCTTTAATTTGTGAGGAAATCATTTTTTTTTCTTTCAACGTAATAGGTTGAATGTTTATCTTAAGCTAAAGTCTGGTGGATATATCTCTTTGTATTATACTTAGTAAGAAGATGTTAAAATGCAACAGCTGTTGATAGACCCACCCTTGAAAACAAATTCAAAACAATCGATATTTTTTTTTGGTTTTCTCTTTATTTTAGAATTTTAATATATGATGAACTTAATTTTTTAACTTTATATTTTTGAATCACAAAATGAAAACAAGCACACGTTTCTATATTATCATTAGAAAATTTACATAAATTTAAATGTTCTCCAAATGTTGTTTTTATAAACTCTTTCACATCAATACTCATGAACATGTACCTTGACTCCAGCAGTAATTTCAAGTCCTCTTTTGAAATCATACTTTCAAATGTATTAATAAATAAATACATTTTCTTTATCAAAAAAGAATGAATCTGTATATTAAGATTGTTATTAGAATCAGACACTTCGTGCACTGCTTTTCTTGACTTTCAAATTGTGAATGATTGTGATTCTTTTGTGTAAAAGCTTACGATTTTATGAGCATTTTTGAGTGAGCAGACACCATCTCGGGCATGTAATGAACAATATGGGAAGTGGTTTCATCCATTATTTTTAAAGAGGGACATCCAATTTCATCAATGTTAATTACATCATCAATTTACAATTATTTCCTTAAAATCCTTGAACATCAATTGCAACAATGTCTTCACTCATGTTTGATTCCGCTGAACTAGACCATTCAACGGGTTATGTTCAACTAAACGATCATGTATCAGCACGCAATATACTTAAACATTTTCGGTAGCGAACTTGCAATACACTTCATATAGGTGAGCAAATCATTCTTTCTCAAAGTCAAAATTCAAGTCATCGTAGGGATATGTTTCGGAGTTTAAGTAGACCTTTAGATTTCTTAAATTGTTTGTAATCAGATGGTCTTTATGGTCTTTTAAATGCAATTAAAGCAAATCGTGGACGTTCACGGCTAGCAGCTAATTTAACATTCCAAACATGATGTGTTCCGTTACTTAGTTTAGGATTAATGTATGTATCCCAACTACGGGATGCAATCGGTAGATTGTATCCACTTTCTATAATATCATACATTTTAATTTTCGTTGAATCGCTGGGTGTTATATGACGAATTTTCCATGTAGTATTAGTCATGTTGAGATGATATTTTCCGACTATTTGTGCATTCTCAATTTTATCTTCCTGAAGTACTAGTTCATGTTTACAATTTTTTAAATTTTTTTTGAAATCTTCAGCAAACCCAAGTAGATTTTTAAGAGGTATTAAAAAGTTAAAGTTAGGGCATTAATTGAAATCGGATCCTCTACTCCATCCAGAATTATAAGGTCTCTTGCTTTCAAATTGATTTAAAGAAACAAAGTTTTTTATTGTAGAAGTAATACCACTAAACCTTGTGCTATCTATCTCAACACCATTTATTTCATAGCGTATTTCATCTAAAAAGTATGCCATGCAATTATTTCTCATCCTCCCAATAACATTTTGAGTTTCTACCGCTCCCCTTCTTTATTTATGGTGAAATCTCATTGGAAATGCAGAAGACTCTCATGGGGGAGTACATGTAAATCTTGATTTTGAATTGTAATTTCTTTCTCATCATTTGGTTTAAATGATACGGTTTTTTGAAACGCTGAATAACTGTGATATTCTTTCTTCGATATACTATCATCAGAGAAAGGTTTTTCTCATGCTACCAAGATTTAATTCAACCCCATAACTTTAGTTAAACTCGTACTTTAAAGCCCAGTGTTTTAAGAATTAACTTGTTTTGTAATGTAAGTGTGTGTCTTTTTACTTTCGATCCTCTTCCTATATCTTTATGTTTTAAAGTGTGCTGATGATGGTAAGTGTCACCTCTTTTATTATATATAATCATTGTATTAGTCTTAAATGTAAACGAATTGTATAGTTTTCACCGCGTAAATTTATATGTTCACTATTCTGATCAGTTATGTATACTTATTTCTCTAGTGTTGACTGGTAAGTAAATGAGGTTGTGTGGTGTGATATTCATTTTATAGCCCGGTGGAACTTTATTTCCAAATTCGTATAATGAATGATCTTGTCTACTATCAATATATGATCCGCTCACAATATTACATACTAAGCGTATTGTGTTTATTTTTAAAATGTTGACAGGCTGATCCAATATATATAATTTTTTCAGGTCGGGGTAGATTATATTTTTATTGAAACCAAGCAATTTTCCAATGGAGTTCTTTTTATAAAAATAAATAGGTTCCTTGGTAGTTGTAATATGAACTTGAAGTATGTTATTATTACTTTCCATTTGAAATGTTTTCTCAAGATCATAATCTTATAGTTTATTTTTTAGAAAATCATAATATCATTGAGTTCACCAATATGAAATAGATTATTATTTATATAAACATTGGGTTTAGACTTGTACATATAAAAGTCAATGACTGCACACTCATAGTCACCATTCCTTAGTTCAATAGGTGGGAAATAGTTAATGTTTGTAATGGGTTCATTACCATTTAATGTAAAAGTGCTTACTTTCTTCTATATTTAGTGGTATAGTTTGCACATAACTTTTTATACCACCCTCTAATATATAGATTTTATCATCGTCATTACTTTAAGGAATTGATTTTATATATTCATCATTATCCTTATCTAAATTCAAAGGTAAAGTTTGCACATAGTTATTTATTCCACCTTCAACAAGAATAGTTTCGTCTTCACTAGGTGATCTTGTGATGCATGGCTCTGGATTATCCTCATCGAAAATGTTCACATCGTGGATATCATCATCATCGTCATCATGCTCATCATAAAAAACCAGAGTGTTGCCTTTAACCTCTTTTTTGTTAAGGTTTTCAAATTCTGAAAATAAAAATGTTATTAGTATATATATATATAAATATTATTTTATATATGTATATATTATTCAACTCACCTTTTCGTACTCCTCTCGAAATAGTTTTAGTAACTTCTTTATTAATATTTTAAAATTCTGAAAATATAAATATTATTAGTACATATAAATAGAATTTATATATATTTTATTCAACTTACCTTTTTGTACTCCACTTGACATAGTATTAGCAACTTTCTTATTTAAATTCTGCAAAAACAAACATATTTCCCCACTCAATCAGATAATATTAAGACTATAAATTATTATGAAGTCATTAATGTCAATAATTAGAATTTTGCCTGTACTAATCTCACTTTCTATTTTATTTAAATACTCAATTAGCATTTGAGATTCTAACGTTTTGATAAATTTTCGTGATCTCGTGCTCTTATTTTTTTTGTGTTTTGTGTTTTGTGCCTTTGTGATTTTTGAATTTTATCCCAGTGCCAAATTTTCTTTCAGGTATTTTTGATATTTTATTTCATATGTTTGTCTTATAATGGCCCTTGTCTGTTCCAAGAAAAACTGCACACTTGCGTCTTCAACGAAAGAACCATTTATTTTTTGCTGGCTCTGCGATTCGATGATGCACGTCAAATGTGCACGTCACCGGCAGAGTTAAAGATTTTATTGATCTTAACTCTGGTCTTTATGAAGCAGACTCGAGACAGCCTGTTGAATATCTCGGGTGCTTTTAGGCAACTCAATGAGGGGTTCAATACCGTCTGTGTCCAGTTTAATAATAAAAAATTATTAACCGAGTCGCCTGTTCCTGCCGACACAGGGGAAAACGAACCAACTGTTCGTATGGATACAGCTAGCTCGAGTGAAGTCCATGTTTCCGGACTAAAAGCTTCAGTACTGATTGTCAAAGAAATCGGTGCCGACCGTTACTATAAGTACTGTAGGCACCGTTCCTGGATTTCAGCCTAGTGAGGTTCAGACTGCTGCTGGGGGGCGTAAGAAACTTTCAGTTGTTCCACAAAGGAAACAATTATTTGTTTCTAGATTCACCCCAGATACCACATCAGAGGTCGTTTTGGAATTTATACGTCAAAAATTCTCATCCGAAGATATAGCAGTTGATTGATGGTGTCCTGATTGCCGTTACCTCTAACCTAACATCTGAAAAAACTCTCATTCATATACCCAATCCAACTAAAATGAGATGTTTTCGTAAATGTGACTATAATAAACAGACAGACTTGTACAATTGTACAGACATTGAAAGTGCTACTGAATTATTCTTTTCAGTCTTAAAAACATTTTTTAATGAATGCGATCCTGATGGGTTCCTTTCAAACCTAAACAGGCCTCCTTGGTTTACCAATGCGCTTTAAAGACTAAAAACCTTAAATCTAATACTTAAAAAGTATAAAAAATCGGGTAGACTAGCAGATTTTTCGAAATATGTGGTGGCTCGAACAGATTTTAATGTTCTCAACAGTCATTGCTATTCTATGTATCTAAGTCGATGTAAATTTATATTTTCAAACGATCCGAAACAATTTTACAACTTTGTTAGTGCCATGCGTAAGTCATCGGCATTGCCTTCATCGGTACGTCTAAACTCAATGCAGGCATCGACGGATTTTGAAATTGCTGATTTGTCCTTCTGAGTTTTTCCAAACAACTTATAGTTCGACAGCTTGGTCAAATTCTAACTACCCTAATCCCTTAAAAAGGGCAGATTGTATTTTCTCCCCTGTAATCACCGAAAGCTCTCTCGTAAGAGATTTAGCAACAACAACGCCAACATGTTTTCCCGGTCCAGATTGACTTCCTGGATGTGTGCTTAAGTTTTGTGCGTCAACCATTTGTAAACCGATTCTTAAACTTTTTAATTTGTGTATTTCATCATTAGTTTTTCCTTCTATCTGGAAGGATTTTTTTATTATTCCACTCCATAAAAAAGGTGCGAAAGCAGATGCCCAAAATTATAGAGGTAAATAGTCGTTAATTCCTAAAGCATTTGAACGTTTTATCACTTCTCATTTGCAACATTTATTTTCCTCGCTTATATCACCGTGTCAGCATGGTTTTGTTAAGCGAAGATCGACCACCACCAACCTTCTTAAATTGTCAACTATTATAATAAAAGGGTTTAAGAAAAAAATGACATGACTGAAATGAAATGAAATGACTGACATTGTGTATACAGATTTTAGTAAGGCCTTTGACTCCGTTATCGGATATTGATTGTTTTCATGGATGGTGTGAGTACAACCTTTTAAATTTGAACTGCCTTAAATGCAACGTTATGACTTTTTATAGGGGTACTCCTAGGTTTATCAGTTACTTTCTTAAAAATACGCCACCTTACCGTATATATTCAGTTAACGATTGAGGTGTTCTTCTTGACCCAAAATTTAAATTTGACTGCCACATTATGTCCACTATTAACAAAGCCATGAGTGTTCTTGGGTTTATAAAGCGTTGGTCAAAAGAATTTGACGACCCTTATACGACCAAATTATTATTTACCTCCCTTGTCCGTCCTATTTTGGAATATTGTTCGTCGGTTTGGAGTCCACAATATCAAGTGCACGTCGACCGTATTGAGTCGGTACAAAAAAAATGTCTCTTATTTGCCCTGCGTAGTTTGCACTGGGATCAAAACGTAAGGCTTCCTTCCTACGAGAGTAGATTACAATTGCTTAATTTACCTACACTTGTAAATCGTAGAACAATGCTTGGCACTATTTTTATACAAAATCTTATAAGAGGTGACATTGATTCTGCAGAACTTTTAAACCGCCTAACATTGAACTTTTCGGTTAGACTAACACGAAATTATTATCCTCTAAATTTGCCACGATGTACATCAAATTTTTGTCTGCACGAGCCCTTTCGCGTTCTATGTAATAACTATAATAAACTTTATCATTTAATTTGTATTTCAACATCTATACCGGTATTAAAAACTAATATTTTAACTCATTTGCTTAATTCTTAGTTATGCCTTTTATATTCATTTGTGTCCCGTCTCTATTTGTTTTATGTATGTATCTTCCTCGCAAACCCGCATTTTTTGTCCAAATTGATAAAAAGGCCCCGCGCGAAACAAGCATGTGCTTGGTGTCGTTGAGCCACTTGTTTGTACTGTTCGAAGTGCATCAACGTCCATATATATAAATTTCTCTTTCTCAAATATATTCCACTAAATTTTTCTGCTGTTTCGATACCTATTTCATTTATTTGTGGGCCATCGCTAAGATATCCTGGTTCTACATCTCCTATCTCTTCCTGTTTACTCTCTTGTATAGAAAGAAGATCAGCATCTTTCGAAATTCATTCATATACTTTCCTATCTTTCTGCCTCTCTGCATGTATTAGTGAATGTGTTAAAACTTCAGCAAATTCTAAGCAATTTATTCTTAATATTTCAAGGGAGTATTAATATTTCGTTTAGATTTTCGTTGGTTCTGGGGAGTAGTTATATGTTTTGTATTCTTACGTTTTGATTTATTTACACTACGTTTAACATGCGATCTTCTATATATATTTTTGTAGTGACATTTAGCACCTAACGTAGCACTTTTATATGTTACGGTGAACAATCTATTTAACCCCTTTCTTCCTAAATCCAAATGTCCCCCTATTTTCCTTTCATTCTCAATTAATTGGTTTTTAAAATTCTTTATTATTCATCTCTTTGTAAATTCTATTTCAGTGTATGCATGTTTGCAGTGTTTTTTATTTTTTGTGTCGTATTTCTTTTTATTAGAGCTCGTCCGACCCTTTCGAATTCGGTATGACTATCATTGATACCCAACAGATTGAGATATATTACTTATTTTAGGTGCTCGACTTACGTTTTGAAATTCACTATCATTGATACCCATAACAAGTTTTTGCGATTTTTCAGCTCCTATGCTTTTATTTTCTATTTTCTCAACATTTGTGTCTTTAGTAATATTATAAAAAAGATTTGAAGGATTTGTTGTTGTTGTAGATGTTGTTGTTCTTTTGCAGATGTAGTTGTAGTTGCAGATGTAGTTGTAGTTGCAGATGTAGTTGTTGTTGCAGATGTAGTTGTTATTGTAGATGTTGGGGTACTTGATTCTTTTTCCTCCTCCAGACTACTTATCAAAGTAGGTGGGTTTGATGTTGATGTTGTAGGTGTAGTTGTTGTTGTTGTTTTTATTTTTTCTTCAACTGTGCTTGCAGTCGACTTCACTTATTAAATTTTTTCACTATCATCACTAATCTTGTTTATAAGATCCATAACAAGAAGCCAGCCGATGTTTGTATACCCTTGCAGTTATAAGAAAAAATCAACTTTAGTAAATAATTTTTTCCTTTGACAGCTATATGATTTAGTCGTCCGATTCTGATAAAATTTAATTTGAAATTCAGAGCTAATTAAAAAATGTTAAAAAGCTATAATTTGTTAAATATTATTTTCCAACCAATTTGCTGATCGTTCCGATTTTGATCAAATTTAATTAAACTTATTAAAAAATTATATTTCCAAGCTTAGAAGGTTATATGTTAAACAGGAAAGGAAGTTAACTTCGGCAAGCTGAAGTTTGTATACTCTTGCATTTATAAAAAATAATTAATAATTTTATTAAATTGAATTCGAAATTCTTAAAAATATAAAAATTTATATTCCCAATATTATAAGATAATATGTCAAAAAGCCCCAAAGCTATAATTTGTTTCATATTATTTCCCACCAATTATCCCATTGTTCCTATGGCAGCTATATGCTATAATCGTCCGATTTTGATCAAATGGAATTCGAAATTCAAAACCAAAAAGAATGTTAATTTCATGCGTAGGAGGTTGAAAGTTAAAAAACACCAAAGATATCATTTTTCAATATTATTTTACCACTAATTTTCCGATTGTTCCTATGGGAGCTATATGATATAGTCGTCTGATTTTGATAAAATTTAATTCGAAATTCAGAACTAATTTATAAATGTTATATCCAAGCTTAGAAAAGTATATGTTAAAAAACACGAAAAATATATATTTTTTTAAATTTTTGCACCGATCGTTCCTATGGGAGCTATTAGATATAGTTGTCCAATCCGGCTGATTCCTGCAATAGAAGGAAGACTTTTGGGAAAGTTTCAGCCCGCTAGCTTCAAAACTGAGAGACAAGTTTGCATAGAAGCGGACGGATAGACGGAAAGACGGACGGACAGACAGACGGACATGGCTAGATCGACTCGTCTAGTGACGCAGATCAAGAATGTATATACTTTATGGGGTCGGAAACGTCTCCTTCACTGCGTTGCAAACTTCTGACTGAAATCATTATACCCTCTGCAAGGGTATAAAAATATGGCTATCTTCCGCGATCTCTAATTTCAAATCAATTTTTATTATTTTTTTCATTTTCGGCATGTTGATGAATAGTCCAATTGAGTTATTCGAATTAGAGGGGTTTTCAATAATCGTCATTTCACTGGGCACCGGTAACATCTCACAAGCGGTTTCATGAGTGAAATTAAAAAATTTTTTATAAAAAACGACATTTTTGTTTTTTTTTTTTTAATAAATGAACGAATGCAGCACAAACGAATAAACGATCCGAAATTGACTTGGGTGAACGAATAGACGAAAACTGAAAACTTTTTGAAATGCTTTCCCTTTATAACCTCCAGATTTGTATATGAATATATAAATATATGCATGATTTGTTGATTTTGTGAATCCAACTATCTATATCTATAATCATCTTTTTGTTTTAGAATCTTTAGAGTTCAAGTTCCATACAAAATTCTTATCTGTACGCTCACGCTCTCTTAACCTTCTCAACACACAAGCACTTAATCAATTCCATTCGAATTCTTATCCTTACATGTTTCTTCATACTTTATAAATAGAAATTGTGCGTGTGAAGAAACATAATTTAATTTCACACATTGACGTCA
Source organism: Drosophila biarmipes (assembly GCF_025231255.1). Lineage (NCBI taxonomy): Eukaryota > Metazoa > Arthropoda > Insecta > Diptera > Drosophilidae > Drosophila > Drosophila biarmipes. The sequence continues at coordinate 3,991,434 of NW_026114526.1, read as the reverse complement.
ATGCGTACATTTTAATTGTTCTATGCTTCCAGTTGTTGTTTTTGTGAATCCAACTATCTGGTAATTTAAAAAAAAAATCTCTGCGTAACTATACAATCATCATTTTGTTTTAGAATCTTTAGAGTTCAAGTTCCGTACAAAATTCTTATCTGTACATGCATGCTCTCTAAACCTCGTCAACGCACAAGCACATAATCACTTCCATTCGAATTCTTATCTTTACATGTTTCTTCACACTTTATAAATATAAAAGTAGTAGGATAATACGCATCCTGGCTCACTAGGTAATAAATCATGTCAAAAAGGAGGTGGGGGTGACCCTAATTAGTCACGCATGGTTGCACACAGGTGTCATAATGACCTAATTAGCATAATTATGTAATAAGAGTGTGGAGAAAAGTAGGAAAAAATGGGGGTGGGGGTGACCGTTAGGATGCACACAGGTGTCATAATGACATAATTAGCATAAGAAGGTCACTTTATTAATTTAGAAAGGGTGTGAGGTGTGAGGATCACCCCAATGAAATGGTGAAAGTGGGTGGGGTGTTTTGTCATGTCTTGTCTTGTCTTGTTTTTATCTCACCCCAAAGGTGTGTGTGTGTGAGGGGTGTTTTCTCATGCGTAAAAATGTGTGGTTGTTTAGAGTGATCTTTAGCCGAATAGGGTGGTTCTGGTTGTTTAGAGTGATCTTTACCCGAAAATGGTGTGTAGGAGTGTGAGCGAGGGGTATTTCGTGATGCATACGAATTTGTAAAATTTATTTACGTTGAGTAGTAGGAGGAGGAGGTGGGGGAACTTGTTTTTTTATGTTTGCCCTTTTGTCATGTGTAGGAATTTGTGAAACGATATTTAGGCTGATGAGAAGGAGGAGGGGTCGAGTTTTTTTATGCGTGTCCATTTTGTTGGTTCAATTAGAGTTGTAGATGATATCTGTTAGTGTAACCTGTCCTTAGTGGTCTTGTGGTCAAAAGGTGTTGGTTTGAGGAATATTAGACCGCATACTTTGGTGGTGTGAACAAGCGTGAGTTCGAGAACTTCCCCTTCTTTAGCGAGCATTAGATGGGAAAATAAGCGTGAATATCTAAAGTATGTTGCTTCTAACTTATATTAGGTCTTAATGTTTCAATCTCAAATGTTTCAATTCTATAGTGGGGGTGGTGGTCGTGGTTCCTAATATACACTACAACAAATGAGATCGCTTATTTAGTCAAATACGATTTTATTTAATCATATTCCTGTTACATTTGTTTCCATTGATTTTTTTTTATCGTTCCATCAATTTTAAGGCAAATTCCTCTTTCTTTTCAACATGCATACACCTGCAGGTTTCAGCTCCGACTTTACAATCATCATATGCCCATGCACAGGATGATAGTTCCCCGACTTGTAATAAATTACTGGGGTGGCTTCAACATCTTTAAAAAAAAGTATGAAATGATTTCAACTTCGAAACATGTTCCTTGAAGATCTCACTCCCATGCTTCTTTAAGAACTCTTTAACTTGTGAGGAAATAATTTTTTTTCTTTCAACGTAATAGGCTGGATGTTTATCTTAATCTAAAGTCTGGTGGATATATCTCTTTGTATTATACTTAGTGAGCAGATGTTAAAATGCAACAGCTGTTGATAGACCCACCCTTTAAAACAAATTCAAAACAATCGATTTTTTTTTGGTTTTCCCTTTATTTTAGAATTTTAATATATGATGAAATTAATTTTCCAACTTTATATTTTTGAATCACAAAATGAAAACAAGCACACGTTTCTATATTATCATTAGAAAATTTACATAAATTTAAATGTTCTCCAAATGTTGTTATTTTAAACTCTTTCACATCAATACTCATGAAAATGTACCTTGACTCCAGCAGTAATTTCAAGTCCTCTTTTGAAATCATATTTCCAAATTTATTAATAAATAAATACATTTTATTTATCAAAAAAGAATAAATCTGTATATTAAGATTGTTACTAGAATCAGACATTTCGTAAACTTCTTTTCTCGACTTTAAAATTGTGAATGAATAAATGGTGAAAAGTTGTCAGTAGTTTTCTTTTGTGTAAAAGCTTAAGATTTTATGAGCATTGTTGACTGAGCAGACACCATCTCGAGCATGTAATGAACAATATGGGAAGTGGTTTCCATCCATTATTTTTAAAGAGGGACATCCAATTTCATCAATGTTAATTACATCATCAATTTTAAAAATTGTTGTACTATTAACCTTTTTTAATATCCTTTACAAATTATTTCCTTTTTTCTAATTATTTCTCTTAAATACATTTGTGTTTCTTTGAAAATGTATACTCCATCGTTCCAATAAGTAACTGTTTTACTACATTTTTTATTCAATTCATTAAGTGGAGAGTGTATGAGAAAATTAGAGTTCAAGACAGTTTCGTTTTTGAATAGGAATCCAATTTCTTTTAGAATAAATTTATAATTATTTCCTTGAAATCCTTGAACATCAATTGCAACAATGTCTTCACTCATAATTGATTCCGCTGAACTAGACCATTCAACGGGTTATGTTCAACTAAACGATCATGTATCAGCACGCAATATACTTAAACATTTTCGGTAGCGAACTTGCAATAAACTTCATATAGGTGAGCAAATCATTCTTTCTCAAAGTCAAAATTCAAGTCATCGTAGGGATATGTTTCAGATTTTAAGTAGACCTTTAGATTTCTTAAATTGTTTGTAATCAGATGGTCTTAATGGTCTTTTAAATGCAATTGAAGCAAATCGTGGACGTTCACGGTTAGCAGCTAATTTAACATTCCAAACATGATGTGTTCCGTTACTTAGTTTAGGATTAATGTATGTATCCCAACTACGGGATGCAATCGGTAGATTGTATCCACTTTCTATAATATCATACATTTTAATTTTCGTTGAATCGCTGGGTGTTATATGACGAATTTTCCATGTAATATTAGTCATGTTGAGATGATATTTTCCGACTATTTGTGCATTCTCAATTTTATCTTCCTGAAGCATATCATTTAAATTTTTTGATATTTATAGTACTAGTTCATGTTTACAATTTATTAAAACTTTTTTGAAATCTTCAGCAAACCCAAGTAGATTTTTAAGAGGTATTGAAAAGTTAAAGTGGGGGTTTAAATTGAAATCGGGTCCTCCACTCTATCCATCAACATTTGGTATAGAGTTGTATATATTAAAGTCAATGAGTGCACACTCATAGTTACCAATCGTTAGTTCAATGGGTGGTAAATAAGTAATGTTTGTAATGGGTTTATTACCATTTAATGTAAGAGTGAATGATCTACTCATTTTGGAATCTAAAAATGAACTGTGAAAATATATATAAAATAAAGTTATGAGTTATGAGTAAAGTTATAGTAAAGGGTATTATGATTTGAGGCAGGCTGTTTTGGTTGAAATGGGGGCGTATGCATCATCGAATAAAGGCGTTAGGTATCTATTAACAGTAATAGATACCTTCTCTAAATATGGATGGGGTGAAGCAATAAAATCCAAAAATGCAGAAGTTACAAGAGCAATGGAAAAAATAATAAAATCTGGTCGTGGAGTACCAAAGAAATTACAAACAGATAATGGAAATTAATTCTATAATAAACAATTTAGAGAATTGATAAAACGATATGAAATTAATCATTATTAAAAATTTAGTACTCTTAAAGCATCTGTTGTGGAACGTTTTAATAGAACACTAAAAGAACTTATGTGGCGTGAGTTCAGTTTTAATGGAAAATACACATGGCTTCAAATATACGAAGAATTGACAAATAATTATAACAATAGGAAGCATAGAACAATTAAAATGAAACCCATTTATGTTAATGTTAAAAATGAAAAAAAGATTTTGATGAGATCATACAATCATCTCAAAATATTCACAAATACGAATAAGTAAATATAAGAAAAGGAATAAGTAAATATAAGCATGTCTTTAAAAAAGGTTATACTCCGAACTGGACAACGGAAATTTTTCAAATTCGGATGAAAAAACAGGTAAAGAATAAGAATAAGAATTGACGAGGTTTAGAGAGCATGCGTGTACAGATAAGAATTTTGTATGGAACTTGAAATCTAAAGATTTTAAAACAGAAAGATTATTGTATAATTACGCACTGTGTAGACTTCTTTAAAATTAGCAGATAGTTGGATTCACAAATACAACAACTTGAAGCATAGAAAAATTAAAATGTATGAATTGACGTCAATGTGTGAAATCTAATTATGTTTCTTCACACGCACAATTTCTATTTACAAATATGAGGAAACATGTAAAGATAATAATTCGAATGGAATTGATTAAGGGCTTGTGTGTTGAGAAGGTTAAGAGATCGTGCGTGTACAAATAAGAATTTTGTATGGAACTCTAAAGATTTTGAAACAAAAAGATGACCGTATAGTTAAGGACTGTGTAGACGTTTTTAAAATCAGAGTCTCAGGGCCCTAGTATCCCCGGACGCGTTGGCGCCAAGTGCCGTTGGAGGTGATGGAATGGAGGGCACAAAAACAACAACAACAACAACTTGAAGCATAGATCAATTAAAATGTTTTTATATGATTCTAAATAATTCTTAGTATAATCCTTAGGACTGTTATGAAAACCTAAAGAGTATAAACCAGGTGATAGAGTCCAAAAATTTCTAATACCATTACATTTTATTTTAATTCAAGTGTACTATTACCCAACATTAAAATATTACTTTCTTTTCTTGGTCCATAACAATTATCTAAAATCGGTTCTTTTTTTAACTGATTAATGTTGATATTATACATCATTTCGGTTTCTTCATATACACTTTTATTTAAATCAGCTGTATAAGACTGTTGTGAAACATCGGATTCATCTATAAGAGATTGATGAGAAATATCAGATTCATCTATATGAGAGTGTTGTGAGTAAGCATCAACATATGCATCACTCTCAATAGCACTTTCAATTACTCTCTCCTGTACCTCGTCAACTCTTCTAAAAGATTTCGCTTCATTGTTGTAGTTTTCGCTGATACTCATGTGCTACTGGGAAAAATGTAGTATAATCTAAATATTTATAACAAAGTGTTTTGAGTTTAATGAAATTTTATTTTTATTTGAGTAAGTTTTTTAAGTTTAAAGCTTTATTTAATTCTAAATAGAGGTTGTTATCATTCCTTTTAATAATACAAAAAAGATTATCTTTTATATATTCAATGGTTGACTCATCAAAAGTCGAGTATCTTTCCGGCAAGGACAGCATATACTCTTCAAGTTCAAGAACGAGGGTCATTCCAAAGCTGTACTTATTTCTTCATGTAAATGTTGTTTTTGTTGTTGTTCTTGTAGTTGTTGTTGTTAATTTAGCTTTTTCTTGTTGTATGTAGCAGTTTCTCTTTTTCTTCTTCTTGCTTGTAGCTGTTGTAATTGTTGTTTGTAGCTGTTTTAATTGTTTTTGTTTTTTTAATCAGTTTGTTGTTCTTTTGTTGTTTGCGAGATGATCTAAGTTGATTTTTTTATCTTGAAACTTTTGATTTGAGACTGTTTACAGGTGGTTTCTTAAATGTAACTTTAAATAACTTTTGATCGAGTTTTTATACCTTAAGGTAAACTAACCCTCCTTTTTCTATCTCATTCTTGATTTTAGAATTGACCAATCATAGCAGCGAATAGTATGTAAAATAGGTTGAGCTTCAAGAATCATATAGAAATTACTTGAAAAGTTAGGGAGGAATAGTAAGGATAGTAAGGGAGAGTAAGAATTTGAGGGACAGGTGTCCACAGTTGGTACTATTAAACTCTTGTTTTCTCTTATAGTTATAGTTAATGTTATTCCCCAAGTATTTTACAACTTCTGTTTGGGGTTGTAAATTTCCAAAACCATCAAAGTAATGTATACTTCTTTATTTTTGTTATAAGCTACCCAATGTATACCATTTGATGAACTATCATCTAGGTTTATAGTTCCTTACGCTTCCCTGAAGACATCGATGGAGAAGAGAGAACTGATAGCCCGCATCGCAAGGAATATTCAGGAATTCGACATAGACATAGCAGGAACACAGATAAACCACGTAGACGCACTCAGTCGAGCTCCATTCGAGGATGCCCTAGAGTTCGATAACGCATGTCTGAAGATAGCAAAAACCATAATAGACGAAGAGGATTGGCTATTTTTTATACAGCTGCAGGTCGAGAAGATTCAGAAAATTGTCGCGAGGTAAGGTTGAAAAAGAAAGCCGAAACTGTCGAGTATGTAATCGAGCAAGACCGCTTGCTTTGAAAGCAATTTGTTATAGGTTGTGGGAGTCAAGCCGATTGGCAACGCTGAAATATAACTTTCTGGTTACTTGTTTGGCAACGAACCAGATTAGCAAACTATCGGTCTTGCTAAAAAGAAGTTTCGATACTCCTTTTTCATAAAATGCCTAAAAATTCCCCTAAAACGGACTATCGTAGCTGCGGTCACTCTTGATCTGTGCGTTTCCGTTCTCTTTTCTGGATGGCGTGATCGAGTGCAGTTCAACTTCTCTGCAAAGCAAAAATTTAATCCGCGTGCATCACTACAAAAAGTTTCATTTTTCTTAAAGTGAATACTGCCGACGCCTAATTAAACTTGTGCTTTGATTATTGAGGGTAAGCTTTCGAGAGCGTTCTTACGCTAGTGTCTAATAAAGTGATTCCCGAAAATAGTGCTTGCCGCCGTACCACATTCCAAGAATTGAGGATTTCCGTGGAACTCTTATTGTCAGCGCAGCCCTAGCCTGATCGGGAAGCTGTGCTTTCCCCTTTTTTTTGCTGTTAGAAGAGCGCAGATCGGAGCACCCTGAGTTAGTGTCTCGCTTTTCTTCCTCTTCGCTGGAAGCAAGGAGCAGCTCAACGTACACCCGACTCTTCTTCTACTGACGCACACGCCGAATTGGTGTGCCGCCCTTGCCACACCCACATTGAGTTGGTGTCCCCCTGTTGCCTCACACACAGGCCTTGTGTGTCTTCTTCTTCCTGCACGAGGCCCATTTTGCATAGAGACTTGTCTGTACCGACACGACAGAACAAGAATTTGCTTGTTCCAGACGCTGTTTGCTCAACCGCGCTGAAGCAACCGCGACACGATCGAACGTGTTCATAATTGAGTATCAGTAGATTAGCTTTGAATTTAAGCCAACTTGCTTAGGAATATTTACTTATAATTCTATTCGATTCCAATTTAGCATATTTTGTGGAGAATCTGACAAATATATATATGTGGTTTTCATCAATTTAAATTAAGATCTACAGCTACTCAGCACAGTCATCAGGCCTGCTGACATCGATGGATATTGCGTAAGTACGGCATAGCCGTGAAATAATAATACCTATCTGAACATATATAAACGCCAGATTCCACATTAAATAGTAAGATAACCTCTATTTCTTAACTTTAAATGTAATCAATGCTAATTTTTTCGGATTAAAAGAGGTTATAAGTTTTGCATATCGGATAATTGCCAATAATTTAACGTAGAGTAAACAAAAGAAAACATAATGTAAATTCTAAAAGCAAATACTCGACTCAAATATCTCTTCTATTTTTCCTTTCGTCAACCATATATATAATCAAAATTAATCAATAAGTGGTCCGTAAAGTAAATATCGTAAACTCTTAGGTTAAGGTTAGGTTAAACAAAATGTATCGTAATATTATCGCTATCGTTAATTATATGCAGTTTAAGATGAATTAAACTGATGTCTTTTGGGGCACTTTCGGGTATGTAAAGCAGCGGTTGTAAAAGGGTGGAGTTCGATGGAATTTCACAGGTAGGGTGGGTATAGACTGAGGCCAACAACATCTGGTCCTCATCTTCGATAGGTGCTCTGTTCTGTCCGATTCCCTAACCGAAGGGTTTTTCTGTTTGCCGCTATCGTCTCTGTCTACAATTTTAGTTCTGTGACACTCTTGTTCATATTAACACAAACCCACGCCCATGTTCCCTGAGTAAGCCGGTCAAAGGTAGACAGAGTGTGTTAAGGTGGACAACGCTTAGTGAGTGTGTTCGTTATAAGGTTGTGCCGAAGGAGCTAAGATTTCACGTTCTGCGAGAATATCACGATACGGCTGGACATATGAGCACAGATAAGACAATGGCTCGAATTCTAAATTTGTTTTAGTTCCCTCGAATGTGAAAATACGGCAAAAGCTACATCAACATAAAATCACATCACAACATCAACATGTGTAGGCTGAGCGTTTTATAAAACACCAGGTGGACGTCAGGAAGGTCGATACCAAAAACATCCTCAATGCCGTGTCACAAAGAGCGATCAAACCGAATCATTTTGTCAATGTTGTTGCCTTCAAATGACATCGATAAGCGTTGGGATGACAACATTCCTTATACAACATACCATGGTAAATAATACTACTAAATGCTCCCCATTTCAGCTCCTGTACGGGTATGAACCCAGAGATATCCTGAAGAACACCAACATCATCCAAAGCCAGGACCAAAAGATACTAAAGACGTGGAATTAGAACAGCTTTGAACAGATGCTGCGACTACTGTCAACGATCACCGAGCTGCTGCCAAGAAACGCTACGATGCCAAACATGCAAAGCCAACTGTTAACAGCCTGAGACCTTATGTTGTTCAAAAATGAGCCATTCAGCACGGACACATCACGCAAAATGGTCCTTTCATATCCAACAAGGTTCTGCCAAACGACAGATATCTTGCTGAATATTTTCCTCACGTACAACGGAAGCAGAGACACTACAAGTCGGAGTATTCGTCCGACAAGATGAAACGCTGGTGTGAGCTGCCACCAGAGGCGCCGCAGACGCAGTGATTTTCTCAGGAGAGGCCGACTTTAAACAACGCCTAATAAAGAATATAATCATCTGCCCTAGAATAATGTTGATAAGTCCCTTATGGTAGTGTTTCCAGACTTTGTAATTATAGAATAGTCGAAAAAGAGACGCACTAGAGAGAAGAACGTGAACAGAAAAAAAAACCTACACTACTAATAAACTCTTTTCACACATATCAAATTGAATGGCCAATATGAATGCGCACTTTTCGACTTTAATTTATATAATTCGATTTCAAATATTGACAAAAAATAATCTATTTTACATCGGTGACAATTTCATTACAATTTCTGCAAATTGAATGACATCACCGATTTCATTTGAAATATACTAAAAGACTATAACATTGAAGAACTATTTAAAATTCAAAGTAACAACACACTTCAAGTTGAAATAGTTACAATCAAAGAGCCAGTTTACTTTAATAAGGAAAGGTCAACCGGACAATTGTTTGGTTTTCATCAAAAGTAAACGGTGATTTGGTGAACTAACGTGGTGAAAACGTTTCGATTCACATTCACTATTTGCTCATAGAATAATTCTTTATAATAAAAGACGTAGCCTAAGTCCTCAGTCAAGCATTACTACTTATAAAGATATAGAAAGAGAACGACTACTAAAAATAAAGGCTACTTACTTTTAAACATTAACTATTTTTAATTTCGTTAGGATTGAAGCTTTGAGTATAATATAAAAAGTGGAAAGGAAAACAATAAACGGATTTTTATTAGTTTGAGAAAAGTTTTACTCATATGAGAGATGCTGACTAAGAAACCAAAAATGAATTAACTTTTAAACTGGAAGTAACAAATATAACCTGTAAAATTCCATCGATTTATCGCATTTTGACCGAACGTTTGGACTTACAAAAGGTGTGTGCACGGTTTGTTCCGCACAAATTGACTGACGTCCAAAAATTGCTCAGAATTCAACATTCGAAGGACATCATTAAAGAGGCAAAAAAAGACCCGAACTTCCTTTACAAGAATGTGACAGGTGACGAAACGTGGTGTTTTCAATATGATCCCGAAACGAAACGCAGACAAAATCTTGAAATTTGCTTACACTCGCACGATTACAGCGCTTTCATCGAAACAGGTAGTCAAGCCAGCATTTGCGGAGGTTCACTTATCCTCAGAGAAGCGATGACTGTGGATATGGAAATCGATGGGAAGACGATTACAGCAAAGGTGTGTATAGCAGACGACGATATATTGCAGGAGGACATTCTGTTGGGACAGGATGTCATCATCTCCGCTCATCTCGAGCTCAACTTTGAGACAGGCGCTTCAGAAATCAAACCAGAAGTCCACCAGCCAACAACCCCTGTAATTGATACCAAGATCGAAAAGCTTATGGACAATTTTCAGAGTTATATAAGCAATTAATAACATTTCTTGGTTACCAGATTCACGCAGAAGGAATCAGACCTGGAGAAATTAAGACGAACGCTATCAGAATGTTTCCGACACCAGCCAATGTTACCGACGTGAGAAAGCTTTTGGTTTTCACTGGTTATTTCCGCAAGTTTGTTCCTGGGTATGCCATCATTTCAGCACCACTGAGAATCCTATTGCGCAAGGATCATCCGTTTACATGGAAATCACCACAAAAAGAAGCCTTCGACAAGTTGAAGAATTGCCTTATATTAAATTCAGTTGTCACCAGTTATCGCTTAGACGCAGAGCTCCAACTACATACGGATGCCAGTGCCGTTGGTTTAGCCGGAGTTTAGTTACAACATGAGAAGGATCAGCTGAAACCAATTGCTTAATATAACCGAGCTAATTCAAAACCGAAGAAAAAGCAGCATAGCTACGAACTTGAGGCTCTGCCATCGTGGAGTCCTTGGAGCCATTCAAATATTACATTTATGGCAAGAAGATAAAAGTTATCACCGACTGTAATGCCCTGAAGACATCGATGGAGAAGAGAGAACTGATAGCCCGCATCGCAAGGAATATTCAGGAATTCGACATAGACATAGCAGGAACACAGATAAACCACGTAGACGCACTCAGTCGAGTTCCATTCGAAGATGCCCCAGAGTTGGATAACGCATGTCTGAAGATAGCAAAAACCATAATAGACGAAGAGGATTGGCTATTTTCTATTAAGCTGCAGGTCGAGAAGATTCAGAAAATTGTCGCAGAGGTAAAGTTGAAGAAAGTCGAAACTGACGAGTTTGTTTCCTCGAATGTGAAAATACGTCAAAAGCTACATCAACATAAAATCACATCACAACATCAACATGTGTAGGCTGAGCGATCAAACCGAATCATCTTGTCAATGTTGTTGCCTTCAAATGACATCGATAAGCGTTGGGATGACAACATTCCTTATACAACATATCATGGTAAATAATACAACTAAATGCTCCCCATTTCAGCTCCTGTACGGGTATGAACCCAGAGATATCCTGAAGAACACCAACATCATCCAAAGCCAGGACCAAAAGATACTAAAGACGTGGAATTAGAACAGCTTTGAACAGATGCTGCGACTACTGTCAACGATCACCGAGCTGCTGCCAAGAAACAAGAGAAAGAGACCTTATGTTGTTCAAAAATGAGCCATTCAGCACGGACACATCACGCAAAATGGTCCTTTCATATCCAACAAGGTTCTGCCAAACGACAGATATCTTGCTGAATATTTTCCTCACGTACAACGGAAGCAGAGATACTACAAGTCGGAGTATTCGTCCGACAAGATGAAACGCTGGTGTGAGCTGCCACCAGAGACGCCGCAGACGCAGTGATTTTCTCAGGAGAGGCCGACTTTAAACAACGCCTAATAAAGAATATAATCATCTGCCCTAGAATAATGTTGATAAGTCCCTTATGGTAGTGTTTCCAGACTTTGTAATTATAGAATAGTCGAAAAAGAGACCTACTAGAGAGAAGAAAGTGAACAGAAAAAAACCTACACTACTAATAAACTCTTTTCACACATATCAAATTGAATGGACAATATGAATGCGCACTTTTCGACTTTAATTTATATGATTCGATTTCAAATATTGACAAAAAATAATCTATTTTACATCGGTGACAATTTCATTACAATTTCTGCAAATTGAATGACATCACCGATTTCATTTGAAATATACTAAAGGACTATAACATTGAAGAACTATTTAAAATTCAAAGTAATAACACTCCTTAAGTTGAAATAATTACAATCAAAGAGCCAGTTTACTTTAATAAGGAAAGGTCAACCGGACAATTGTTTGGTTTTCATCAAAAGTAAACGGTGATTTGGTGAACTAACATGGTGAAAACGTTTCGATTCACATTCACTTTTTGTTCATAGAATAATTCTTTATAATAAAAGACGTAGCCTAAGTCCTCAGTCAAGCATTACTACTTATAAAGATATAGAAAGAGAACGACTAGTAAAAATAAAGGCTACTTACTTTTAAAAATTACCTATTTTTAATTTCGTTAGGATTGAAGCTTTGAGTATAATATAAAAAGTGTAGAGGAAAACAATAAACGGATTTTTATTAGTTTGAGAAAAGTTTTACTCAGATGAGAGATGCTGACTAAGAAACCAAAAATGAATTAACTTTTAAACTGGAAGTAACAAATATAACCTGTAAAATTCCGCGAATGATTTTGCCAAAATTAAGATGTACGATATTATTAAAAGTGGTGTAACCCTACCAATCGCAATCCGGAGATGGGATTCATATGTTAGCCCCAAATTTGGGCATGGCAGCCAACACAGCTGGAATGTAAAGTTTTGGAACCGCGAACAACCATAATTATTGTGGTTGATTTTTCATATTACTTATCACGACGGGGGCCACTAATATGATAATTGGACCAGTAAAACCGAGCCACGAGCGTGAAGACAATTGCCAGCGTCATCAGAAAGTGACCAGCGATCCGAAATCAGAACTCAAGACGAACGGACGTGTTATTTTAAGCTCCAAAGAAAATAGTTTACACTCTGAACTTAAAGCTAAAATAGGCTGAGATAATAAGATCTCTCGTAGGATAATAAGATATCGCATTCCTTGTGAATACTGCTAATTTTCTTTGGAACCGCCGTAGTAAGAACATCGAACCTACCGTTATCTGACCATATATTTCACGCTCTTCGTGTCGCTATTTCTTTAAATTCGTCTCCAGCACACATACGGCTCCGCAGCAGCACCAACAACATTGTGAGTCCCACCAAGCGAATGTCTGATGCTCAGCCGCTTCAAAGAACAAACTGAGCAAATAGCATCCTATGTGCGGGATGCAGAGGAGCGTAGCAGTTTGGAAATCGTGTTACCATCGTGGAGAGTGAGACACAGTTACGCGCTGGATGAGATCAGCTGATTAAACGCGTCAAGCATCTGGATCGGGAGGTTGGCGAGCTAACCACCCTGAGAGAGCATGGGGGGATCGAGGCAAAATTGGTGGTATTTTTGCAAATGGCACATCAGGCGTGTGACTAACGTGTGCATTAAATTCCATTTATTAAGGGGGAAAATTAAAGGGTGCTGTAAAACCAGTTCTGTTTTTCACTTATGATAGCATCTTCATCCTGTACCTCGTCAACTCTTCTAAAAGATTTCGCTTCATTGTTGTAGTTTTCGCTGATTCTCATGTGCTACTGGAAAAAAAAGGTAGTATAATCTAAATATTTATAACAAAGTGTTTTGAGTTTAATGAAATTTTATTTTTATTTGAGTAAGTTTTTTAAGTTTAAAGCTTTATTTAATTCTAAATAGAGGTTGTTATCATTCCTTTTAATAATACAAAAAAGATTATCTTTTATATATTCAATGGTTGACTCATCAAAAGTCAAGTATCTTTCCGGCAAGGACAGCATATACTCTTCAAGTTCAAGAACGAGGGCCATTCCAAAGCTGTACTTATTTCTTCATGTAAATGTTGTTTTTGTTGTTGTTCTTGTAGTTGTTGTTGTTGATTTAGCTTTTTCTTGTTGTATGTAGCAGTTGCTCTTCTTCTTCTTCTTGCTTGTAGCTGTTGTAGTTGTTGTTTGTAGCTGTATTAACTGTTTTTGTTTTTTTAATTAGTTTGTTGTTCTTTTGTTGTTTGTGAGATGATCTAAGTTGATTTTTTTATCTTGAAACTTTTGACTTGAGACTGTTTACAGGTGGTTTCTTAAATGTGACTTTAAATAACTTTTGATCGAGTTTTTATACCTTAAGGTAAACTAACCCTCCTTTTTCTATCTCATTCTTGATTTTAGAATTAACCAATCATAGCAGCGAATAGTATGTAAAATAGATTGAGCTTCAAGAATCATATAGAAATTACTTGAAAAGTTAGGGAGGAATAGTAAGGATAGTAAGGGAGAGTAAGAATTGGAGGGACAGGTGTCCACAGTTGGTACTATTAAACTCTTGTTTTCTCTTATAGTTATAGTTAATGTTATTCCCCAAGTATTTTACAACTTCTGTTGGGGGTTGTAAATTTCCAAAACCATCAAAGTAATGTATACTTCTTTATTTTTGTTATAAGCTACCCAATGTGTACCATTTGATGAACTATCATCTAGGTTTATAATTCCTTACGCTTCCCTGAAGACATCGATGATGAAGAGACAACTGATAGCCCGCATCGCAAGGAATATTCAGGAATTCGACATAGACATAGCAGGAACACAGATAAACCACGTAGACGCACTCAGTCGAGTTCCATTCGAGGATGCCCCAGAGTTGGATAACGCATGTCTGAAGATAGCAAAAACCATAATAGACGAAGAGGATTGGCTATTTTCTATTAAGCTGCAGGTCGAGAAGATTCAGAAAATTGTCGCAGAGGTAAAGTTGAAGAAAGTCGAAACTGACGAGTTTGTTTCCTCGAATGTGAAAATACGTCAAAAGCTACATCAACATAAAATCACATCACAACATCAACATGTGTAGGCTGAGCGATTAAACCGAATCATCTTGTCAATGTTGTTGCCTTCAAATGACATCGATAAGCGTTGGGATGACAACATTCCTTATACAACATATCATGGTAAATAATACAACTAAATGCTCCCCATTTCAGCTCCTGTACGGGTATGAACCCAGAGATATCCTGAAGAACACCAACATCATCCAAAGCCAGGACCAAAAGATACTAAAGACGTGGAATTAGAACAGCTTTGAACAGATGCTGCGACTACTGTCAACGATCACCGAGCTGCTGCCAAGAAACAAGAGAAAGAGACCTTATGTTGTTCAAAAATGAGCCATTCAGCACGGACACATCACGCAAAATGGTCCTTTCATAACCAACAAGGTTCTGCCGAACGACAGATATCTTGCTGAATATTTTCCTCACGTACAACGGAAGCAGAGACACTACAAGTCGGAGTATTCGTCCGACAAGATGAAACGCTGGTGTGAGCTGCCACCAGAGGCGCCGCAGACGCAGTGATTTTCTCAGGAGAGGCCGACTTTAAACAACGCCTAATAAAGAATATAATCATCTGCCCTAGAATAATGTTGATAAGTCCCTTATGGTAGTGTTTCCAGACTTTGTAATTATAGAATAGTCGGAAAAGAGACCTACTAGAGAGAAGAAAGTGAACAGAAAAAAACCTACACTACTAATAAACTCTTTTCACACATATCAAATTGAATGGACAATATGAATGCGCACTTTTCGACTTTAATTTATATGATTCGATTTCAAATATTGACAAAAAATAATCTATTTTACATCGGTGACAATTTCATTACAATTTCTGCAAATTGAATGACATCACCGATTTCATTTGAAATATACTAAAGGACTATAACATTGAAGAACTATTTAAAATTCAAAGTAATAACACTCTTTAAGTTGAAATAATTACAATCAAAGAGCCAGTTTACTTTAATAAGGAAAGGTCAACCGGACAATTGTTTGGTTTTCATCAAAAGTAAACGGTGATTTGGTGAACTAAGGTGGTGAAAACGTTTCGATTCACATTCACTTTTTGTTCATAGAATAATTCTTTATAATAAAAGACGTAGCCTAAGTCCTCAGTCAAGCATTACTACTTATAAAGATATAGAAAGAGAACGACTAGTAAAAATAAAGGCTACTTACTTTTAAAAATTAACTATTTTTAATTTCGTTAGGTTGAAGCTTTGAGTATAATATAAAAAGTGTAGAGGAAAACAATAAACGGATTTTAATTAGTTTGAGAAAAGTTTTACTCAGATGAGAGATGCTGACTAAGAAACCAAAAATGAATTAACTTTTAAACTGGAAGTAACAAATATAACCTGTAAAATTCCCCGAATGATTTTGCCAAAATTAAGATTTACGATATTATTAAAAGTGGTGTAAGCCTACCAATCGCAATCCGGGATGGGATTCATATGTTAGCCCCAAATTTGGGCATGGCAGCCAACACAGCTGGAATGTAAAGTTTTGGACTAACCGCGAACAACCATGATTATTCTGGTTGATTTTTCGTTGTGCTTATTTGGGGACGGGGGCCACTAATATGCTAATTGGGCCAGTAAACCCGCTTTAATAATACTTGAGCCACGAGAGTTAAGACAATTGCCAGCGTCATCAGAAAGTGACCAGCGATCCGAAATCAGAACTCAAGACGAACGGACGTGTTATTTTAAGCTCCAAAGAAAATAGTTTACACTCTGAACTTAAAGCTAAAATAGGCTGAGATAATAAGATCTCTCGTAGGATAATAAGATATCGCTTTCCTTGTGAACACTGCTTATTTTCTTTGGAACCGCCGTCGTAAGAACATCGAACCTACCGTTATCTGACTATACATTTCGCTATTTCTTTAAATTCGGCTCCAGCACACATACGACTCCGCAGCAGCACCATCAACATTGTGAGTCCCACCAAGCGAATGTCTGATGCTCAGCCGCTTCAAAGAACAAACTGAGCAAATAGCATCCTATGTGCGGGATGCAGAGGAGCGTAGCAGTTTGGAAATCGTGTTACCATCGTGGAGAGTGAGACACAGTTACGCGCTGGATGAGATCAGCTGATTAAACGCGTCAAACATCTCGATCGGGAGGTTGGCGAGCTAACCACCCTAAGAGAGCATGGGGGGATCGAGGCAAAATTGATGGTATTTTTGCAAATGGCACATCAGGCGTGTGACTAACGCGTGCATTAAATTCCATTTATTAAGGGGGGAAATTAAAGAGTGCTGTAAAACCAGTTCTGTTTTTCACTTATGATAGCACTTTTTTTTTTTTAATATTACTATATCTAAATACTTTAAACTCTTCTAATTTTTCTACATTACACTTACGATTTTTCTAACTTTTAAAATTGCGATCCTTCTAATTAGGTATCTTATTCTCTCTCAAGACTCTTTTTATACCCTTGCAGAGTGAATAATGTTTACAGTCAGAAATTGCAACGCAGCAAAAGAAACGTTTCCGACCACATAAAGTATAAAAGGTGAGTTCCAAAGTAAACAGGACTTTTTTTTATCTAGCGCTCTCTAGTGGCGCCATCTATATATTAACCGGTGCGTTAGAATCTGCTATTGTTTATCAACTTTCGTTAAAAATATCATGACATTTCAAGTATTGGAAGTGAGGTTATTCTGTTTTAAGTGTCAGTATGTTTTTGTCATCGGTGCGAAAATAAGCTTCGAACAAAGAGTGAACATTAAATTTTGTTTAAAAATGTGTAAAGCTTTTACCGAAACGTGTTAATTGATGAAACAAGTTTATGGCGATGATTGCCTATCCCGTAGCAGAGCGCACGAGAGGTTTCAACGTTTTCAAAGTGATTGTGAGGATATAAATGACGATATACATGTGGGTCAACCAAAATCCGTGATCACCGAAAAATCCATCGAAAATGTGCGTGAATTCATAATAAATCAGACGAAATCATCATTGAAATTCATGGAAATAGAATATAACATCTCCAAACCATCGATTTATCGCATTTTGACCGAACGTTTGGGCTTACAAAAGGTGTGTGCACGGTTTTTTCCGCACAAATTGACTGACGTCCGAAAATTGGTCAGAATTCAACTTTCGAAAGACATCATTAAAGAGGCAAAAAAAGACCCGAACTTCCTTTACAAGAATGTGACAGGTGACGAAACGTGGTGTTTTCAATATGATCCCGAAACGAAAAGCCAGCGTGCTGAATGGAAGGCACCGGACGAGGCGAAACCCAAAAAATCACGCCTGGAGAAGTCAAAAGTGAAGACAATGCTGATTTGTTTTTATGATTCCAAGGGTATTGTCCACAAAGAATTTGTTCCACCCGTCCAAAACGTTAATGCGGTGTTCTACCTTGGAGTCGGACCCGTTTGGTGCACCGTATTCGACGTGTTCGGGCCGAATATCGGAAAGATGGAAGTTGGCGTTTGTTGCACGATAATGTGTGTATGTCCGACTATTTGACCAAAAATCACATTTTAACCAACAACCACTCCCCGTATTCAACTCATATGGCGCCGTGCAACTTTTACCTTTTTTTTTGCCAAAAAACTTATTGTTCTGTCTCTTTTGAAAAGAAGTCCTGTTTACTTTGGAACTTGTATATATTCTTGATCAGTGACACACAATTTGTATGTATCCGTCTGTTGCTACGCAAACTAGTTTCTCTCTTTTAAAGCTGTTCTAGCTCCTAGTTTCCAAGATCTCAGTGTTCATAAGGACAGAAGGACAGACAGTGCGACATGGCTAGATCGACCGTCCTAGTAATTCTGATCAAGAATGTGTATACTTTATGGAGTAGGAAACGCTTTCTTCTACCTGTTACATACTTTCCGACGAATTTAGTACACCCTTTTACTCTACAAGTAACGGGTATAATTGCATTTTTGGTGTTTTTATACCCTTGCAAAGGGTATATTGGGAGCTAAAAGATATAGATGTCCGATCCGGCTTGTTCCGACTTATATACTTCCTGCAATACAAAGAAGACTTTTGGCTAAGTTTCAGCCCGCTAGCTTCAAAACTGAGAGACAAGTTTGCGTAGAAACGGACGGATAGACGGAAAGACGGACGGACAGACAGACGGACATGGCTAGATCGACTCGTCTAGTGACGCAGATCAATAATGTATATACTTTATGGGGTTGGAAATGCCTCCTTCACTGCGTTGCAAACTTCTGACTGAAATTATTATACCCTCTGCAAGGGTAGACGATGGGAAGACGATTTTCAAAGGTGTGTATAGCAGACGACGATATATTGCAGGAGGACATTCTGTTGGGACAGGATGTCATCATCTCCGCTCATCTCGAGCTCAACTTTGAGACAGGCGCTTCAGAAATCAAACCAGAAGTCCACCAGCCAACAACCCCTGTAATTGATACCAAGATTGAAAAGCTTATGGACAATTTTCAGAGTTATATAAGCAATCAATAACATTTCTTGGTTACCAGATTCACGCAGAAGGAATCAGACCTGGAAAAATTAAGACGAACGCTATCAGAATGTTTTCGACACCAGCCAATGCTACCGATGTGAGTACGTTTTTGGTTTTCACTGGTTATTTCCGCAAGTTTGTTCCTGGGTATGCCATCATTTCAGCACCACTGAGAATCCTATTGCGCAAGGATCATCCGTTTACATGGAAATCACCACAAAAAGAAGCCTTCGACAAGTTGAAGAATTGCCTTATCTTAAATTCAGTTGTCACCAGTTATCGCTTAGACGCAGAGCTCCAACTACATACGGATGCCAGTGCCGTTGGTTTAGCCGGAGTTTAGTTACAACATGAGAAGGATCAGCTGAAACCAATTGCTTATTATAACCGAGCTAATTCAAAACCGAAGAAAAAGCAGCATAGCTACGAACTTGAGGCTCTGCCATCGTGGAGTCCTTGGAGCCATTCAAATATTACATTTATGGCAAGAAAATAAAAGTTATCACCGACTGTAATGCCTTGAAGACATCGATGGAGAAGAGAGAACTGATAGCCCGCATCGCAAGGAATATTCAGGAATTCGACATAGACATAGCAGGAACACAGATAAACCACGTAGGCGCACTCAGTCGAGCTCCATTCGAGGATGCCCGAGAGTTCGATAACGCGTCTGAAGATAGCAAAAACCATAATAGACGAAGAGGATTGGCTATTTTCTATTAAGCTGCAGGTCGAGAAGATTCAGAAAATTGTCGCAGAGGTAAAGTTGCAAAAGAAAGCCGAACCTGTCGAGTATGTAATCGAGCAAGATCGCTTGCTTCGAAGGAGCTAAGATTTCACGTTCTGCATGAATGTCACGATACAGTCGGACATATGAGCACAGATAAGACAATGGCACGAATTCTAAATTTGTTTTAGTTTCCTCGAATGTGAAAATACGTCAAAAGCTACATCAACATGAAATCACATCACAACATCAACATGTGTAGGCTGAGCGTTTTATAAAATACCAGGTGGACGTCAGGAAGGTCAATACCAAAAACATCTTAAATGCCGTAAAAACAGAGCCAATGGTCACAAAGAGCGATCAAACCGAATCATCTTGTCAATGTTGTTGCCTTCAAGTGACATCGATAAGCGTTGGGATGACAACATTCCTTATACAACATACCATGGTAAATAATACTACTACATGCTCCCCATTTCAGCTCCTGTACAGGTATGAACCCAGAGATATCCTGAAGAACGCCATAACCAACATCATCCAAAGCCAGGACCAAGAGATGCTAACAAAAGTTGAATTGGAACAGCTTAGAACAGATGGACTACTGTCAACGATCACCAAGCTGCTGCCAAGAAACGCTACGATGCCAAACATGTAAAGCCAATTGTTTACACCCTTGGAGACCTTGTGTTGGTCGAAAATGAGCCATTCAGCACGGACACATCACGCTATCTATAAAGTTCCTTTCATTACCTACACCGAACGACAAATATCTTGTTGAAGATTTTCCTTACGCACAACGGAAGCAGAGGCACTAAAAGTCAGTGTATTTGTCCGACGGTGTGAGCTCCCACCAGAGAAGCCAGATGAAGATGACGATTTGGAGGATGATCCACCCCACGAATCCTGCGAAGCCGCAGAGATTTTGTCAGGAGAGGCCGACTGTAAACAGCACCTAATTTAGAATAATATATCTGCCCTAGAATAGTGTTAATAAGTCCCTTTTGGTAGTGTTACCAGACTTTTTAATTCTAGAATAGTCGAAAAAGAGTCGTACTAAAGAGAAGAACGTGAACAGAGCGCTTTAAGTTACCATTTTGATATTTAATTATTTATTCAACCTTATTATCAAAAATAAAACCCACAGCACTCATAAAGCAAACCCTTCCCAAATTCAATGGCCAATATGAATGCGCACTTTTCGACTTTAATTTGTATAATTCAATTTCAAATATTGACAAAAAAATAATCTATTTTACTTCGGTGGCAATGTCATTACAATTCCTACGAATTTAATGACATCACCGCTTTCATTTAAAATATACTAAAAGACTATAACATTGAAGAATTATTTAAAATTCAAAGTAATAATATACTTCAAATTGAAATAATTGCAATCAATGACCCAGTTTACTTTTATAAGGTAAGGTCGACCGGACAATTGTTTAGTTTTCATCAAAAGTAAACAGTGATTTTGTGAACTAACGTGGTGAAAACGTTTCGATTCACATGCACTTTTGGTTCATAGAATGATTATTTATAATAAAAGACGTTGTTAAGATATAGAAAGAGAAGCACTTGTAAAAAGAAGGGAACTTACTTTGAAAAATTAACTACTTTTAAGGTCGTCAGGATTGAAGCTTTGAGAGTAATATAAAAAGTGGAAAGGAAAACAATAAACGAAATTTTATTAGTTTGAAAAAAGTTTTATTCAGTTGAGAGATGCTGATTGAACAAACTTGTAAGCTGGAAATGATAAATATAACCTGTGAAATTCCCCGAGTGATTTTGCCAAAATTAAGGTGTACATACGATATTTTTAAAAGTGGTGTAAGCCTACCAACCGGAGATGGGATTTATATGTTAGCCAAATTTGGGCATAGCAGCCAACATAGCTGGAATGTAAAGTTTTCGACTAACCGCGAATAACCATAATTATTGTGGTTGATTTTTCATATTACTTATCACGACGGGGGCCATTAATATGCTAATTGGACCAGTAAGCCCGTTTTAATAATACTTGAGCCACGAGCGTGAAGACAATTGCCAGCGTCATCAGAAAGTGACCAGCGATCCGAAATCAGAACTCAAGACGAACGGACGTGTTATTTTAAGCTCCAAAGAAAAATAGTTTTCACTCTGAACATAAAGTTAAAATAGGCTGAGATAATAAGATCTCTCGTAGGATAATAAGATATCGCATTCCTTGTGAATACTGCTAATTTTCTTTGGAACCGCCGTCGTAAGAACATCGAACCTACCGTTATCTGACCATATATTTCACACTCTTCGTGTTGCTATTTCTATAAATTCGTCTCCAGCACACATTCGGCTCCGCAGCAGCACCAACAACATTGTGAGTCCCACCAAGCGAATGTCTGATGCTCAGCCGCTTCAAAGAACAAACTGAGCAAATAGCATCCTATGTGCGGGATGCAGAGGAGCGTAGCAGTTTGGAAATCGTGTTACCATCGTGGAGAGTGAGACACAGTTACGCGCTGGATGAGATCAGCTGATTAAACGCGTCAAGCATCTGGATCGGGAGGTTGGCGAGCTAACCACCCTGAGAGAGCATGGGGGGATCGAGGCAAAATTGGTGGTATTTTTGCAAATGGCACATCAGGCGTGTGACTAACGCGTGCATTAAATTCCATTTATTAAGGGGGGAAATTAAAGGGTGCTGTAAAACCAGTTCTGTTTTTCACTTATGATAGCACTTTTTTTTTTTTAATATTACTATATCTAAATACTTTAAACTCTTCTAATTTTTCTACATTACACTTACGATTTTTCTAACTTTTAAAATTGCGATCCTTCTAATTAGGTATCTTATTCTCTCTTAAGACTTTTTTTATACCCTTGCAGAGTGAATAATGTTTACAGTCAGAAATTGCAACGCAGCAAAAGAAACGTTTCCGACCACATAAAGTATAAAAGGTGAGTTCAAAAGTAAACAGGACTTTTTTTATCTAGCGCTCTCTAGTGGCGCCATCTATATATTAACCGGTGCGTTAGAATCTGCTATTGTTTATCAACTTTCGTTAAAAATATCATGACATTTCAAGTATTGGAAGTGAGGTTATTCTGTTTTAAGTGTCAGTATGTTTTTGTCATCGGTGCGAAAATGAGCTTCGAACAAAGAGTCAACATTAAATTTTGTTTTAAAATGTGTAAAGCTTTTACCGAAACGTGTTAATTGATGAAACAAGTTTATGGCGATGATTGCCTATCCCGTAGCAGAGCGCACGAGTGGTTTCAACGTTTTCAAAGTGATTGTGAGGATATAAATGACGATATACATGTGGGTCAACCAAAATCCGTGATCACCGAAAATTCCATCGAAAATGTGCGTGAATTCAAAAAAAATCAGACGAAATCATCATTGAAATTCATGGAAATAGAATATAACATCTCCAAACCATCGATTTATCGCATTTTGACCGAACGTTTGGGCTTACAAAAGGTGTGTGCACGGTTTGTTCCGCACAAATCGACTGACGTCCAAAAATTGCTCAGAATTCAACATTCGAAGGACATCATTAAAGAGGCAAAAAAAGACCCGAACTTCCTTACAAGAATGTAACAGGTGACGAAACGTGGTGTTTTCAATATGATCCCGAAAGGAAACGCGAGCGTGCTGAATGGAAGGCACCGGACGAGGCAAAAACCAAAAAATCAAGCCTGGAGAAGTCAAAAGTGAAGACAATGCTGATTTGTTTTTATGATTCCAAGGGTATTGTCCACAAAGAATTTGTTCCAACCGTCCAAAACGTTAATGCGGTGTTCTACCTTGGAGTCGGTCGAGGCGAAACCCAAAAAATCGCGCCTGGAGAAGTCAAAAGTGAAGACTATGCTGATTTGTTTTTATGATTCCAAGGGTATTATCCACAACGAATTTGTTCCACCCGTCAAAAACGTTAATGCGGTATTCTACCTTAGAGTTTTGAAGCGTTTGGTGCACCGTATTCGACGTGTTCGGCCCGAATATCAGGAAGATGGAAGTTAGCGTTTGTTGCACGATCGACGATTGTGTCCGACTATTTGACCAAAAATCACATTTTAACCATCAACCACTCCCCGTATTCAACTCATATGGCACCGTGCGACTTTTACCTTTTTTTTTGCCAAAAAACTTATTGTTCTGTCTCTTTAAAAAAAAAGTACTGTTTACTTCGGAACTTGTATATATTCTTGATTTGTATGATTGTCCGTCTGTTGCTACGCAAACTAGTTTCTATCTTTTAAAGCTGTTCTAGCTCCTAGTTTCCAAGATCTCAGTGTTCATAAGGACAGAAGGACAGACAGAGCGACATGGCTAGATCGCCCGTCCTAGTAATTCTGATCAAGAATGTGTATACTTTATGGAGTCGGAAACGCTTTCTTCTACCTGTTACCTACTTTCCGACGAATCTAGTACACCCTTTTACTCTACAAGTAACGGGTATAATTGCATTTTTGGTGTTTTTTATACCCTTGCAAAGGGTATATTGGGAGCTAAAAGATATAGTTGTCCGATCCGGCTTGTTCCGACTTATATACTTCCTGCAATACAAAGAAGACTTTTGGCAAAGTTTCAGCCCGCTAGCTTCAAAACTGAGAGACAAGTTTGCGTAGAAACGGACGGATAGACGGAAAGACGGACGGACAGACAGACGGACATGGCTAGATCAACTCGTCTAGTAACGCAGATCAAGAAGGTATATACTTTATGAGGTTGGAAACGTCTCCTTCACTGCGTTGCAAACTTCTGACTGAAATTATTATACCCTCTGCAAGGGTAGACGATGGGAAGACGATTACAGCAAAGGTGTGTATAGCAGACGACGATATATTGCAGGAGGACATTCTGTTGGGACAGGATGTCATCATCTCCGCTCATCTCGAGCTCAACTTTGAGACAGGCGCTTCAGAAATCAAACCAGAAGTCCACCAGCCAACAACCCCTGTAATTGATACCAAGATCGAAAAGCTTATGGACAATTTTCACAGTTATATAAGCAATCAATAACATTTCTTGATTACCAGATGCACGCAGAAGGAATCAGACCTGGAGAAATTAAGACGAACGCTATCAGAATGTTTCCGACACCAGCCAATGTTACCGATGTGAGTACGTTTTTGGTTTTCACTGGTATGGTATGCCATCATTTCAGCACCACTGAGAATCCTATTGCGCAAGGATCATCCGTTTACATGGAAATCACCACAAAAAGAAGCCTTCGACAAGTTGAAGAATTGCCTTATCTTAAATTCAGTTGTCACCAGTTATCGCTTAGACGCAGAGCTCCAACTACATACGGATGCCAGTGCCGTTGGTTTAGCCGGAGTTTAGTTACAACATGAGAAGGATCAGCTGAAACCAATTGCTTATTATAACCGAGCTAATTCAAAACCGAAGAAAAAGCAGCATAGCTACGAACTTGAGGCTCTGCCATCGTGGAGTCCTTGGAGCCATTCAAATATTACATTTATGGCAAGATATAAAAGTTATCACCGACTGTAATGCCCTGAAGACATCGATGGAGAAGAGAGAACTGATAGCCCGCATCGCAAGGAATATTCAGGAATTCGACATAGACATAGCAGGAACACAGATAAACCACGTAGACGCACTCAGTCGAGTTCCATTCGAAGATGCCCCAGAGTTGGATAACGCATGTCTGAAGATAGCAAAAACCATAATAGACGAAGAGGATTGGCTATTTTCTATTAAGCTGCAGGTCGAGAAGATTCAGAAAATTGTCGCAGAGTTAAAGTTGAAGAAAGTCGAAACTGACGAGTTTGTTTCCTCGAATGTGAAAATACGTCAAAAGCTACATCAACATAAAATCACATCACAACATCAACATGTGTAGGCTGAGCGATCAAACCGAATCATCTTGTCAATGTTGTTGCCTTCAAATGACATCGATAAGCGTTGGGATGACAACATTCCTTATACAACATATCATGGTAAATAATACAACTAAATGCTCCCCATTTCAGCTCCTGTACGGGTATGAACCCAGAGATATCCTGAAGAACACCAACATCATCCAAAGCCAGGACCAAAAGATACTAAAGACGTGGAATTAGAACAGCTTTGAACAGATGCTGCGACTACTGTCAACGATCACCGAGCTGCTGCCAAGAAACAAGAGAAAGAGACCTTATGTTGTTCAAAAATGAGCCATTCAGCACGGACACATCACGCAAAATGGTCCTTTCATAACCAACAAGGTTCTGCCGAACGACAGATATCTTGCTGAATATTTTCCTCACGTACAACGGAAGCAGAGACACTACAAGTCGGAGTATTCGTCCGACAAGATGAAACGCTGGTGTGAGCTGCCACCAGAGGCGCCGCAGACGCAGTGATTTTCTCAGGAGAGGCCGACTTTAAACAACGCCTAATAAAGAATATAATCATCTGCCCTAGAATAATGTTGATAAGTCCCTTATGGTAGTGTTTCCAGACTTTGTAATTATAGAATAGTCGGAAAAGAGACCTACTAGAGAGAAGAAAGTGAACAGAAAAAAACCTACACTACTAATAAACTCTTTTCACACATATCAAATTGAATGGACAATATGAATGCGCACTTTTCGACTTTAATTTATATGATTCGATTTCAAATATTGACAAAAAATAATCTATTTTACATCGGTGACAATTTCATTACAATTTCTGCAAATTGAATGACATCACCGATTTCATTTGAAATATACTAAAGGACTATAACATTGAAGAACTATTTAAAATTCAAAGTAATAACACTCTTTAAGTTGAAATAATTACAATCAAAGACCCAGTTTACTTTAATAAGGAAAGGTCAACCGGACAATTGTTTGGTTTTCATCAAAAGTAAACGGTGATTTGGTGAACTAACGTGGTGAAAACGTTTCGATTCACATTCACTTTTTGTTCATAGAATAATTCTTTATAATAAAAGACGTAGCCTAAGTCCTCAGTCAAGCATTACTACTTATAAAGATATAGAAAGAGAACGACTAGTAAAAATAAAGGCTACTTACTTTTAAAAATTAACTATTTTTAATTTCGTTAGGTTGAAGCTTTGAGTATAATATAAAAAGTGTAGAGGAAAACAATAAACGGATTTTAATTAGTTTGAGAAAAGTTTTACTCAGATGAGAGATGCTGACTAAGAAACCAAAAATGAATTAACTTTTAAACTGGAAGTAACAAATATAACCTGTAAAATTCCCCGAATGATTTTGCCAAAATTAAGATTTACGATATTATTAAAAGTGGTGTAAGCCTACCAATCGCAATCCGGGATGGGATTCATATGTTAGCCCCAAATTTGGGCATGGCAGCCAACACAGCTGGAATGTAAAGTTTTGGACTAACCGCGAACAACCATGATTATTCTGGTTGATTTTTCGTTGTGCTTATTTGGGGACGGGGGCCACTAATATGCTAATTGGGCCAGTAAACCCGCTTTAATAATACTTGAGCCACGAGAGTTAAGACAATTGCCAGCGTCATCAGAAAGTGACCAGCGATCCGAAATCAGAACTCAAGACGAACGGACGTGTTTTTTTAAGCTCCAAAGAAAAATAGTTTTCACTCTGAACTTAAAGCTAAAATAGGCTGAGATAATAAGATCTCTCGTAGGATAATAAGATATCGCTTTCCTTGTGAACACTGCTAATTTTCTTTGGAGCCGCCGTCGTAAGAACATCGAACCTACCGTTATCTGACTATACATTTCGCTATTTCTTTAAATTCGGCTCCAGCACACATACGACTCCGCAGCAGCACCATCAACATTGTGAGTCCCACCAAGCGAATGTCTGATGCTCAGCCGCTTCAAAGAACAAACTGAGCAAATAGCATCCTATGTGCGGGATGCAGAGGAGCGTAGCAGTTTGGAAATCGTGTTACCATCGTGGAGAGTGAGACACAGTTACGCGCTGGATGAGATCAGCTGATTAAACGCGTCAAGCATCTGGATCGGGAGGTTGGCGAGCTAACCACCCTGAGAGAGCATGGGGGGATCGAGGCAAAATTGGTGGTATTTTTGCAAATGGCACATCAGGCGTGTGACTAACGCGTGCATTAAGTTCCATTTATTAAGGGGGGAAATTAAAGGGTGCTGTAAAACCAGTTCTGTTTTCACTTATGATAGCACCTTTTTTTTTTTAATATTACTATATCTAAATACTTTAAACTCTTCTAATTTTTCTACATTACACTTACGATTTTTCTAACTTTTAAAATTGCGATCCTTCTAATTAGGTATCTCATTCTCTCTCAAGACTCTTTTTATACCCTTGCAGAGTGAATAATGTTTACAGTCAGAAATTGCAACGCAGCAAAGGAAACGTTTCCGACCACATAAAGTATAAAAGGTGAGTTCCAAAGTAAACAGGACTTTTTTTTATCTAGCGCTCTCTAGTGGCGCCATCTATATATTAACCGGTGCGTTAGAATCTGCTATTGTTTATCAACTTTCGTTAAAAATATCATGACATTTCAAGTATTGGAAGTGAGGTTATTCTGTTTTAAGTGTCAGTATGTTTTTGTCATCGGTGCGAAAATAAGCTTCGAACAAAGAGTGAACATTAAATTTTGTTTTAAAATGTGTAAAGCTTTTACCGAAACGTGTTAATTGATGAAACAAGTTTATGGCGATGATTGCCTATCCCGTAGCAGAGCGCACGAGTGGTTTCAACGTTTTCAAAGTGATCGTGAGGATATAAATGACGATATACATGTGGGTCAACCAAAATCCGTGATCGCCGAAAATTCCATCGAAAATGTGCGTGAATTCATAAAAAATCAGACGAAATCATCATTGAAATTCATGGAAATAGAATATAACATCTCCAAACCATCGATTTATCGCATTTTGACCGAACGTTTGGGCTTACAAAAGGTGTGTGCACGGTTTGTTCCGCACAAATTGACTGACGTCCGAAAATTGCTCAGAATTCAACATTCGAAGGACATCATTAAAGAGGCAAAAAAAGACCCGAACTTCCTTTACAAGAATGTGACAGGTGACGAAACGTGGTGTTTTCAATATGATCCCGAAACGAAAAGCCAGCGTGCTGAATGGAAGGCACCGGACGAGGCGAAACCCAAAAAATCACGCCTGGAGAAGTCAAAAGTGAAGACAATGCTGATTTGTTTTTATGATTCCAAGGGTATTGTCCACAAAGAATTTGTTCCAACCGTCCAAAACGTTAATGCGGTGTTCTACCTTGGAGTCGGACCCGTTTTGTGCACCGTATTCGACGTGTTCGGGCCGAATATCGGAAAGATGGAAGTTGGCGTTTGTTGCACGATAATGTGTGTGTGTCCGACTATTTGACCAAAAATCACATTTTAACCAACAACCACTCCCCGTATTCAACTCATATGGCGCCGTGCGACTTTTACCTTTTTTTTTGCCAAAAAACTTATTGTTCTGTCTCTTTTGAAAAAAAGTCCTGTTTACTTCGGAACTTGTATATATTCTTGATCAGTGACACACAATTTGTATGTATCTGTCTGTTGCTACGCAAACTAGTTTCTCTCTTTTAAAGCTGTTCTAGCTCCTAGTTTCCAAGATCTCAGTGTTCATAAGGACAGAAGGACAGACAGAGCGACATGGCTAGATCGCCCGTCCTAGTAATTCTGATCAAGAATGTGTATACTTTATGGAGTCGGAAACGCTTTCTTCTACCTGTTACCTACTTTCCGACGAATCTAGTACACCCTTTTACTCTACAAGTAACGGGTATAATTGCATTTTTGGTGTTTTTTATACCCTTGCAAAGGGTGTATTGGGAGCTAAAAGATATAGATGTCCGATCCGGCTTGTTCCGACTTATATACTTCCTGCAATACAAAGAAGACTTTTGGCAAAGTTTCAGCCCGCTAGCTTCAAAACTGAGTGACAAGTTTGCGTAGAAACGGACGGATAGACGGAAAGACGGACGGACAGACAGACGGACATGGCTAGATCGACTCGTCTAGTGACGCAGATCAAGAATGTATATACTTTATGGGGTTGGAAACGTCTCCTTCACTGCGTTGCAAACTTCTGACTGAAATTATTATACCCTCTGCAAGGGTAGACGATGGGAAGACGATTACAGCAAAGGTGTGTATAGCAGACGACGATATAGGAGGACATTCTGTTGGTACAGGATGTCATCATCTCCGCTCATCTCGAGCTCAACTTTGAGACAGGCGCTTCAGAAATCAAACCAGAAGTCCACCAGCCAACAACCCCTGTAATTGATACCAAGATCGAAAAGCTTATGGACAATTTTCAGAGTTATATAAGCAATCAATAACATTTCTTGATTACTAGATGCACGCAGAAGGAATCAGACCTGGAGAAATTAAGACGAACGCTATCAGAATGTTTTCGACACCAGCCAATGCTACCGATGTGAGTACGTTTTTGGTTTTCACTGGTTATTTCCGCAAGTTTGTTCCTGGGTATGCCATCATTTCAGCACCACTGAGAATCCTATTGCGCAAGGATCATCCGTTTACATGGAAATCACCACAAAAAGAAGCCTTCGACAAGTTGAAGAATTGCCTTATCTTAAATTCAGTTGTCACCAGTTATCGCTTAGACGCAGAGCTCCAACTACATACGGATGCCAGTGCCGTTGGTTTAGCCGGAGTTTAGTTACAACATGAGAAGGATCAGCTGAAACCAATTGCTTATTATAACCGAGCTAATTCAAAACCGAAGAAAAAGCAGCATAGCTACGAACTTGAGGCTCTGCCATCGTGGAGTCCTTGGAGCCATTCAAATATTACATTTATGGCAAGAAAATAAAAGTTATCACCGACTGTAATGCCTTGAAGACATCGATGGAGAAGAGAGAACTGATAGCCCGCATCGCAAGGAATATTCAGGAATTCGACATAGACATAGCAGGAACACAGATAAACCACGTAGGCGCACTCAGTCGAGCTCCATTCGAGGATGCCCGAGAGTTCGATAACGCGTCTGAAGATAGCAAAAACCATAATAGACGAAGAGGATTGGCTATTTTTTATACAGCTGCAGGTCGAGAAGATTCAGAAAATTGTCGCAGAGGTAAAGTTGAAGAAAGTCGAAACTGACGAGTTTGTTTCCTCGAATGTGAAAATACGTCAAAAGCTACATCAACATAAAATCACATCACAACATCAACATGTGTAGGCTGAGCGATCAAACCGAATCATCTTGTCAATGTTGTTGCCTTCAAATGACATCGATAAGCGTTGGGATGACAACATTCCTTATACAACATATCATGGTAAATAATACAACTAAATGCTCCCCATTTCAGCTCCTGTACGGGTATGAACTCAGAGATATCCTGAAGAACACCAACATCATCCAAAGCCAGGACCAAAAGATACTAAAGACGTGGAATTAGAACAGCTTTGAACAGATGCTGCGACTACTGTCAACGATCACCGAGCTGCTGCCAAGAAACAAGAGAAAGAGACCTTATGTTGTTCAAAAATGAGCCATTCAGCACGGACACATCACGCAAAATGGTCCTTTCATAACCAACAAGGTTCTGCCGAACGACAGATATCTTGCTGAATATTTTCCTCACGTACAACGGAAGCAGAGACACTACAAGTCGGAGTATTCGTCCGACAAGATGAAACGCTGGTGTGAGCTGCCACCAGAGGCGCCGCAGACGCAGTGATTTTCTCAGGAGAGGCCGACTTTAAACAACGCCTAATAAAGAATATAATCATCTGCCCTAGAATAATGTTGATAAGTCCCTTATGGTAGTGTTTCCAGACTTTGTAATTATAGAATAGTCGGAAAAGAGACCTACTAGAGAGAAGAAAGTGAACAGAAAAAAACCTACACTACTAATAAACTCTTTTCAAACATATCAAATTGAATGGACAATATGAATGCGCACTTTTCGACTTTAATTTATATGATTCGATTTCAAATATTGACAAAAAATAATCTATTTTACATCGGTGACAATTTCATTACAATTTCTGCAAATTGAATGACATCACCGATTTCATTTGAAATATACTAAAGGACTATAACATTGAAGAACTATTTAAAATTCAAAGTAATAACACTCTTTAAGTTGAAATAATTACAATCAAAGAGCCAGTTTACTTTAATAAGGAAAGGTCAACCGGACAATTGTTTGGTTTTCATCAAAAGTAAACGGTGATTTGGTGAACTAACGTGGTGAAAACGTTTCGATTCACATTCACTTTTTGTTCATAGAATAATTCTTTATAATAAAAGACGTAGCCTAAGTCCTCAGTCAAGCATTACTACTTATAAAGATATAGAAAGAGAACGACTAGTAAAAATAAAGGCTACTTACTTTTAAAAATTAACTATTTTTAATTTCGTTAGGTTGAAGCTTTGAGTATAATATAAAAAGTGTAGAGGAAAACAATAAACGGATTTTAATTAGTTTGAGAAAAGTTTTACTCAGATGAGAGATGCTGACTAAGAAACCAAAAATGAATTAACTTTTAAACTGGAAGTAACAAATATAACCTGTAAAATTCCCCGAATGATTTTGCCAAAATTAAGATTTACGATATTATTAAAAGTGGTGTAAGCCTACCAATCGCAATCCGGGATGGGATTCATATGTTAGCCCCAAATTTGGGCATGGCAGCCAACACAGCTGGAATGTAAAGTTTTGGACTAACCGCGAACAACCATGATTATTCTGGTTGATTTTTCGTTGTGCTTATTTGGGGACGGGGGCCACTAATATGCTAATTGGGCCAGTAAACCCGCTTTAATAATACTTGAGCCACGAGAGTTAAGACAATTGCCAGCGTCATCAGAAAGTGACCAGCGATCCGAAATCAGAACTCAAGACGAACGGACGTGTTTTTTTAAGCTCCAAAGAAAAATAGTTTTCACTCAGAACTTAAAGCTAAAATAGGCTGAGATAATAAGATCTCTCGTAGGATAATAAGATATCGCTTTCCTTGTGAACACTGCTAATTTTCTTTGGAACCGCCGTCGTAAGAACATCGAACCTACCGTTATCTGACTATACATTTCGCTATTTCTCTAAATTCGGCTCCAGCACACATACGACTCCGCAGCAGCACCATCAACATTGTGAGTCCCACCAAGCGAATGTCTGATGCTCAGCCGCTTCAAAGAACAAACTGAGCAAATAGCATCCTATGTGCGGGATGCAGAGGAGCGTAGCAGTTTGGAAATCGTGTTACCATCGTGGAGAGTGAGACACAGTTACGCGCTGGATGAGATCAGCTGATTAAACGCGTCAAGCATCTGGATCGGGAGGTTGGCGAGCTAACCACCCTGAGAGAGCATGGGGGGATCGAGGCGAAATTGGTGGTATTTTTGCAAATGGCAGGCGTGTGACTAACGCGTGCATTATATTCCATTTATTAAGGGGGGAAATTAAAGGGTGCTGTAAAACCAGTTCTGTTTTTCACTTATGATAGCACCTTTTTTTTTTTAATATTACTATATCTAAATACTTTAAACTCTTCTAATTTTTCTACATTACACTTACGATTTTTCTAACTTTTAAAATTGCGATCCTTCTAATTAGGTATCTCATTCTCTCTCAAGACTCTTTTTATACCCTTGCAGAGTGAATAATGTTTACAGTCAGAAATTGCAACGCAGCAAAAGAAACGTTTCCGACCACATAAAGTATAAAAGGTGAGTTCCAAAGTAAACAGGCCTTTTTTTTATCTAGCGCTCTCTAGTGGCGCCATCTATATATTAACCGGTGCGTTAGAATCTGCTATTGTTTATCAACTTTCGTTAAAAATATCATGACATTTCAAGTATTGGAAGTGAGGTTATTCTGTTTTAAGTGTCAGTATGTTTTTGTCATCGGTGCGAAAATAAGCTTCGAACAAAGAGTGAACATTAAATTTTGTTTTAAAATGTGTAAAGCTTTTACCGAAACGTGTTAATTGATGAAACAAGTTTATGGCGATGATTGCCTATACCGTAGCAGAGCGCACGAGTGGTTTCAACGTTTTCAAAGTGATTGTGAGGATATAAATGACGATATACATGTGGGTCAACCAAAATCCGTGATCACCGAAAATTCCATCGAAAATGTGCGTGAATTCATAAAAAATCAGACGAAATCATCATTGAAATTCATGGAAATAGAATATAACATCTCCAAACCATCGATTTATCGCATTTTGACCGAACGTTTGGGCTTACAAAAGGTGTGTGCACGGTTTGTTCCGCACAAATTGACTGACGTCCAAAAATTGCTCAGAATTCAACATTCGAAGGACATCATTAAAGAGGCAAAAAAGACCCGAACTTCCTTTACAAGAATGTGACAGGTGACGAAACGTGGTGTTTTCAATATGATCCCGAAACGAAACGCAGACAAAATCTTGAAATTTGCTTACACTCGCACGATTACAGCGCTTTCATCGAAACAGGTAGTCAAGCCAGCATTTGCGGAGGTTCACTTATCCTCAGAGAAGCGATGACTGTGGATATGGAAATCGATGGGAAGACGATTACAGCAAAGGTGTGTATAGCAGACGACGATATATTGCAGGAGGACATTCTGTTGGGACAGGATGTCATCATCTCGAGCTCAACTTTGAGACAGGCGCTTCAGAAATCAAACCAGAAGTCCACCAGCCAACAACCCCTGTAATTGATACCAAGATCGAAAAGCTTATGGACAATTTTCAGAGTTATATAAGCAATCAATAACATTTCTTGATTACCAGATGCACGCAGAAGGAATCAGACCTGGAGAAATTAAGACGAACGCTATCAGAATTTTTCCGACACCAGCCAATGGTACCGATGTAAGTACGTTTTTGGTTTTCACTGGTTATTTCCGCAAGTTTGTTTCTGGGTATGCCATCATTTCAGCACCACTGAGAATCCTATTGCGCAAGGATCATCCGTTTACATGGAAATCACCACAAAAAGAAGCCTTCGACAAGTTGAAGAAT
The DNA here is from genome assembly GCF_025231255.1 of Drosophila biarmipes. Classification (NCBI taxonomy): domain Eukaryota; kingdom Metazoa; phylum Arthropoda; class Insecta; order Diptera; family Drosophilidae; genus Drosophila; species Drosophila biarmipes. The sequence continues at coordinate 3,956,619 of NW_026114526.1, read as the reverse complement.
TGCCTTATCTTAAATTCAGTTGTCACCAGTTATCGCTTAGACGCAGAGCTCCAACTACATACGGATGCCAGTGCCGTTGGTTTAGCCGGAGTTTAGTTACAACATGAGAAGGATCAGCTGAAACCAATTGCTTATTATAACCGAGCTAATTCAAAACCGAAGAAAAAGCAGCATAGCTACGAACTTGAGGCAAGAAAATAAAAGCTATCACCGACTGTAATGCCTTGAAGACATCGATGGAGAAGAGAGAACTGATAGGCCGCATCGCAAGGAATATTCAGGAATTCGATATAGACATAGCAGGAACACAGATAAACCACGTAGGCGCACTCAGTCGAGCTCCATTCGAGGATGCCCGAGAGTTCGATAACGCATGTCTGAAGATAGCAAAAACCATAATAGACGAAGAGGATTGGCTATTTTTTATACAGCTGCAGGTCGAGAAGATTCAGAAAATTGTCGCAGAGGTAAAGTTGCAAAAGAAAGCCGAACCTGTCCAGTATGTAATCGAGCAAGATCGCTTGCTTCGAAGGAGCTAAGATTTCACGTTCTGCATGAATGTCACGATACAGTCGGACATATGAGCACAGATAAGACAATGGCACGAATTCTAAATTTGTTTTAGTTTCCTCGAATGTGAAAATACGTCAAAAGCTACTTTAACATGAAATCACATCACAACATCAACATGTGTAGGCTGAGCGTTTTATAAAATACCAGGTGGACGTCAGGAAGGTCAATACCAAAAACATCCTAAATGCCGTAAAAACAGAGCCAATGGTCACAAAGAGTGATCAAAACGAATCATCTTGTCAATGTTGTTGCCTTCAAGTGACATCGATAAGCGTTGGGATGACAACATTCCTTATACAACATACCATGGTAAATAATACTACTACATGCTCCCCATTTCAGCTCCTGTACAGGTATGAACCCAGAGATATCCTGAAGAACGCCATAACCAACATCATCCAAAGCCAGGACCAAGAGATGCTAACAAAAGTTGAATTGGAACAGCTTAGAACAGATGGACTACTGTCAACGATCACCAAGCTGCTGCCAAGAAACGCTACGATGCCAAACATGCAAAGCCAATTGTTTACACCCTTGGAGACCTTGTGTTGGTCGAAAATGAGCCATTCAGCACGGACACATCACGCTATCTATAAAGTTTCTTTCATTACCTACACCGAACGACAAATATCTTGTTGAAGATTTTCCTTACGCACAACGGAAGCAGAGGCACTAAAAGTCAGTGTATTTGTCCGACGGTGTGAGCTCCCACCAGAGAAGCCAGATGAAGATGACGATTTGGAGGATGATCCACCCCACGAATCCTGCGGAGCCGCAGAGATTTTGTCAGGAGAGGCCGACTGTAAACAGCACCTAATTTAGAATAATATATCTGCCCTAGAATAGTGTCAATAAGTCCCTTTTGGTAGTGTTACCAGACTTTTTAATTCTAGAATAGTCGAAAAAGAGTCGTACTAAAGAGAAGAACGTGAACAGAGCGCTTTAAGTTACCATTTTGATATTTAATTATTTATTCAACCTTATTATCAAAAATAAAACCCACAGCACTCATAAAGCAAACCCTTCCCAAATTCAATGGCCAATATGAATGCGCACTTTTCGACTTTAATTTGTATAATTCAATTTCAAATATTGACAAAAAAATAATGTATTTTACTTCGGTGGCAATGTCATTACAATTCCTACGAATTTAATGACATCACCGCTTTCATTTAAAATATACTAAAAGACTATAACATTGAAGAACTATTTAAAATTCAAAGTAATAATACACTTCGAATTGAAATAATTGCAATCAATGACCCAGTTTACTTTTATAAGGTAAGGTCGACCGGACAATTGTTTGGTTTTCATCAAAAGTAAACAGTGATTTTGTGAACTAACGTGGTGAAAACGTTTCGATTCACATGCACTTTCGGTTTATAGAATGATTATTTATAATAAAAGACGTTGTAAAGATATAGAAAGAGAAACACTTGTAAAAAGAAGGGAACTTACTTTGAAAAATTAACTACTTTTAAGGTCGTCAGGATTGAAGCTTTGAGAGTAATATAAAAAGTGGAAGGGAAAACAATAAACGAAATTTTATTAGTTTGAAAAAAGTTTTATTCAGTTGAGAGATGCTGATTGAACAAACTTGTAAGCTGGAAATGATAAATATAACCTGTAAAATTCCCCGAGTGATTTTGCCAAAATTAAGGTGTACATACGATATTTTTAAAAGTGGTGTAAACCTACCAACCGGGGGCCATTAATATGCTAATTGGACCAGTAAACCCGTTTTAATAATACTTGAGCCACGAGCGTGAAGACAATTGCCAGCGTCATCAGAAAGTGACCAGCGATCCGAAATCAGAACTCAAGACGAACGGACGTGTTATTTTAAGTTCCAAAGAAAAATAGTTCTCACTCTGAACTTAAAGCTAAAATAGGCTGAGATAATAAGATCTCTCGTAGGATAATAAGATATCGCATTCCTTGTGAATACTGCTAATTTTCTTTGGAACCGCCGTCGTAAAAACATCGAACCTACCGTTATCTGACCATATATTTCACACTCTTCGTGTTGCTATTTCTATAAATTCGTCTCCAGCACACATACGGCTCCGCAGCAGCACCAACAACATTGTGATTCCCACCAAGCGAATGTCTGATGCTCAGCCGCTTCAAAGAACAAACTGAGCAAATAGCATCCTATGTGCGGGATGCAGAGGAGCGTAGCAGTTTGGAAATCGTGTTACCATCGTGGAGAGTGAGACACAGTTACGCGCTGGATGAGATCAGCTGATTAAACGCGTCAAGCATCTGGATCGGGAGGTTGGCGAGCTAACCACCCTGAGAGAGCATGGGGGGATCGAGGCGAAATTGGTGGTATTTTTGCAAATGGCAGGCGTGTGACTAACGCGTGCATTATATTCCATTTATTAAGGGGGGAAATTAAAGGGTGCTGTAAAACCAGTTCTGTTTTTCACTTATGATAGCACCTTCATCAGAAATCGAGAAGCTATTCCCGGTGGTCATAATACGCATGGAAAATAAGCATGAAAGAATCACGCTGATGTGCTGTATCGGAGTTAGCCATCGTACAGCAAAACAAAAACTAAGATGGCATATCTTGGGCTTCGACTCACAAGCCGCTCTGTCAATGAGCAGCTATTGAGGGAGCACTTTGTTATAATTAAACAGGCAAACTTTACAAAGCGAAGAATGCTATCTGCTGTGTTTACCATCAGAAGTCTAGCCCACGTCCGGTGCAGTGAGAAAATCTACTATGCAAGACCTACTCCTGCAAGACCTTGAACTCATAAGTCAGCTTCATCTCTCCCGTCGCGCGCTGCAACTTCGTCATCTGCGATGAAAAAAATCGCCGGGAATTGTGCGAAATTTCGCCGCTGATATAGTATGTTCCTGTATTTTCTTCTACTCTACTCTTCTAATTTTTCTACATTAGACTTACGATTTCTCTAACTCTTAAAATTGCGATCCTTCTAATTAGGTATCTCATTCTCTCTCAAGACTCTTTTTATACCCTTGCAGAGTGAATAATGTTTACAGTCAGAAATTGCAACGCAGCAAAAGAAACGTTTCCGACCACATAAAGTATAAAAGGTGATTTCCAAAGTAAACAGGACTTTTTTTTATCTAGCGCTCTCTAGTGGCGCCATCTATATATTAACCGGTGCGTTAGAATCTGCTATTGTTTATCAACTTTCGTTAAAAATATCATGACATTTCAAGTATTGGAAGTGAGGTTATTCTGTTTTAAGTGTCAGTATGTTTTTGTCATCGGTGCGAAAATGAGCTTCGAACAAAGAGTCAACATTAAATTTTGTTTTAAAATGTGTAAAGCTTTTACCGAAACGTGTTAATTGATGAAACAAGTTTATGGCGATGATTGCCTATCCCGTAGCAGAGCGCACGAGTGTTTTCAACGTTTTCAAAGTGATTGTGAGGATATAAATGACGATATACATGTGGGTCAGCCAAAATCCGTGATCACCGAAAATTCCATCGAAAATGTGCGTGAATTCATAAAAAATCAGACGAAATCATCATTGAAATTCATGGAAATAGAATATAACATCTCCAAACCATCGATTTATCGCATATTGACCGAACGTTTGGGCTTACAAAAGGTGTGTGCACGGTTTGTTCCGCACAAATTGACTGACTTCCAAAAATTGCCCAGAATTCAACATTCGAAGGACATCATTAAAGAGGCAAAAAAAGACCCGAACTTCCTTTACAAGAATGTAACAGGTGACGAAACGTGGTGTTTTCAATATGATCCCGAAACGAAACGCCAGCGTGCTGAATGGAAGGCGTCGGACGAGGCGAAAACCAAAAAAAAAGCCTGGAGAAGTCAAAAGTGAAGACAATGCTGATTTGTTTTTATGGTTCCAAGGGTATTGTCCACAAAGAATTTTTTCCAACCGTCCAAAACGTTAATGCGGTGTTCTACCTTGGAGTCGGACGAGGCGAAACCCAAAAAATCGCGCCTGGAGAAGTCAAAAGTGAAGACAATGCTGATTTGTTTTTATGATTCCAAGGGTATTGTCCAAAACGAATTTGTTCCACCCGTCAAAAACGTTAATGCGGTATTCTACCTTAGAGTTTTGAAGCGTTTGGTGCACCGTATTCGACGTGTTCGGCCCGAATATCGGGAAGATGGAAGTTGGCATTTGTTGCACGATAATGCGTCGTCTCATCGATCGACGATTGTGTCCGACTATTTGACCAAAAATCACATTTTAACCATCAACCACTCCCCGTATTCAACTCATATGGCACCGTGCGACTTTTACCTTTTTTTTTGCCAAAAAACTTATTGTTCTGTCTCTTTTAAAAAAAGTCCTGTTTACTTTGGAACTTGTATATATTCTTGATTAGCGTCACAACATTTGTATGATTGTCCGTCTGTTGCTACGCAAACTAGTTTCTCTCTTTTAAAGCTGTTCTAGCTCCTAGTTTCCAAGATCTCAGTGTTCATAAGGACAGAAGGACAGACAGAGCGACATGGCTAGATCGCCCGTCCTAGTAATTCTGATCAAGAATGTGTATACTTTATGGAGTCGGAAACGCTTTCTTCTACCTGTTACCTACTTTCCGACGAATCTAGTACACCCTTTTACTCTACAAGTAACGGGTATAATTGCATTTTTGGTGTTTTTTATACCCTTGCAAAGGGTGTATTGGGAGCTAAAAGATATAGATGTCCTATCCGGCTTGTTCCGACTTATATACTTCCTGCAATACAAAGAAGATTTTTGGCAAAGTTTCAGCCCGCTAGCTTCAAAACTGAGAGACAAGTTTGCGTAGAAACGGACGGATAGACGGAAAGACGGACGGACAGACAGACGGACATGGCTAGATCGACTCGTCTAGTGACGCAGATCGAGAAGGTATATACTTTATGGGGTTGGAAACGTCTCCTTCACTGCGTTGCAAACTTCTGACTGAAATTATTATACCCTCTGCAAGGGTAGACGATGGGAAGACGATTACAGCAAAGGTGTGTATAGCAGACGACGATATATTGCAGGAGGACATTCTGTTGGTACAGGATGTCATCATCTCCGCTCATCTCGAGCTCAACTTTGAGACAGGCGCTTCAGAAATCAAACCAGAAGTCCACCAGCCAACAACCCCTGTAATTGATACCAAGATCGAAAAGCTTATGGACAATTTTCAGAGTTATATAAGCAATCAATAACATTTCTTGATTACCAGATGCACGCAGAAGGAATCAGACCTGGAGAAATTAAGACGAACGCTATCAGAATGTTTCCGACACCAGCCAATGTTACCGATGTGAGTACGTTTTTGGTTTTCAGTGGTTATTTCCGCAAGTTTGTTCCTGGGTATGCCATCATTTCAGCACCACTGAGAATCCTATTGCGCAAGGATCATCCGTTTACATGGAAATCACCACAAAAAGAAGCCTTCGACAAGTTGAAGAATTGCCTTATCTTAAATTCAGTTGTCACCAGTTATCGCTTAGACGCAGAGCTCCAACTACATACGGATGCCAGTGCCGTTGGTTTAGCCGGAGTTTAGTTACAACATGAGAAGGATCAGCTGAAACCAATTGCTTATTATAACCGAGCTAATTCAAAACCGAAGAAAAAGCAGCATAGCTACGAACTTGAGGCTCTGCCATCGTGGAGTCCTTGGAGCCATTCAAATATTACATTTATGGCAAGAAAATAAAAGTTATCACCGACTGTAATGCCTTGAAGACATCGATGGAGAAGAGAGAACTGATAGCCCGCATCGCAAGGAATATTCAGGAATTCGACATAGACATAGCAGGAACACAGATAAACCACGTAGGCTCACTCAGTCGAGCTCCATTCGAGGATGCCCGAGAGTTCGATAACGCGTCTGAAGATAGCAAAAACCATAATAGACGAAGAGGATTGGCTATTTTTTATACAGCTGCAGGTCGAGAAGATTCAGAAAATTGTCGCAGAGGTAAAGTTGCAAAAGAAAGCCGAACCTGTCGAGTATGTAATCGAGCAAGATCGCTTGCTTCGAAGGAGCTAAGATTTCACGTTCTGCATGAATGTCACGATACAGTCGGACATATGAGCACAGATAAGACAATGGCACGAATTCTAAATTTGTTTTAGTTTCCTCGAATGTGAAAATACATCAAAAGCTACATCAACATGAAATCACATCACAACATCAACATGTGTAGGCTGAGCGTTTTATAAAATACTTGGAGACCTTGTGTTGGTCGAAAATGAGCCATTCAGCACGGACACATCACGCTATCTATAAAGTTCCTTTCATTACCTACACCGAACGACAAATATCTTGTTGAAGATTTTCCATACGCACAACGGAAGCAGAGGCACTAAAAGTCAGTGTATTTGTCCGACGGTGTGAGCTCCCACCAGAGAAGCCAGATGAAGATGACGATTTGGAGGATGATCCACCCCACGAATCCTGCGAAGCCGCAGAGATTTTGTCAGGAGAGGCCGACTGTAAACAGCACCTAATTTAGAATAATATATCTGCCCTAGAATAGTGTTGATAAGTCCCTTTTGGTAGTGTTACCAGACTTTTTAATTCTAGAATAGTCGAAAAAGAGTCGTACTAAAGAGAAGAACGTGAACAGAGCGCTTTAAGTTACCATTTTGATATGTAATTATTTATTCAACCTTATAATTAAAAATAAAACCCACAGCACTCATAAAGCAAACCCTTCCCAAATTCAATGGCCAATATGAATGCGCACTTTTCGACTTTAATTTGTATAATTCAATTTCAAATATTGACAAAAAAATAATGTATTTTACTTCGGTGGCAATGTCATTACAATTCCTACGAATTTAATGACATCACCGCTTTCATTTAAAATATACTAAAAGTCTATAACATTGAAGAACTATTTAAAATTCAAAGTAATAATACTTATCGAATTGAAATAATTGCAATCAATGACCCAGTTTACTTTTATAAGGTAAGGTCGACCGGACAATTGTTTGGTTTTCATCAAAAGTAAACAGTGATTTTGTGAACTAACGTGGTGAAAACGTTTCGATTCACATGCACTTTCGGTTCATAGAATGATTATTTATAATAAAAGACGTTGTAAAGATATAGAAAGAGAAACACTTGTAAAAAGAAGGGAACTTACTTTGAAAAATTAACTACTTTTAAGGTCGTCAGGATTGAAGCTTTGAGAGTAATATAAAAAGTGAAAAGGAAAACAATAAACGAAATTTTATTAGTTTGAAAAAAGTTTTATTCAGTTGAGAGATGCTGATTGAACAAACTTGTAAGCTGGAAATGATAAATATAACCTGTAAAATTCCCCGAGTGATTTTGCCAAAATTAAGATGTACATACGATATTTTTAAAAGTGGTGTAAGCCTACCAACCGGAGATGGGATTTATATGTTAGCCCCAAATTTGGGCATAGCAGCCAACATAGCTGAAATGTAAAGTTTTCGACTAACCGCGAACAACCATAATTATTGTGGTTGATTTTTCATATTACTTATCACGACGGGGGCCATTAATATGCTAATTGGACCAGTAAACCCGTTTTAATAATACTTGAGCCACGAGCGTGAAGACAATTGCCAGCGTCATCAGAAAGTGACCAGCGATCCGAAATCAGAACTCAAGACGAACGGACGTGTTATTTTAAGTTCCAAAGAAAAATAGTTCTCACTCTGAACTTAAAGCTAAAATAGGCTGAGATAATAAGATCTCTCGTAGGATAATAAGATATCGCATTCCTTGTGAATACTGCTAATTTTCTTTGGAACCGCCGTCGTAAAAACATCGAACCTACCGTTATCTGACCATATATTTCACACTCTTCGTGTTGCTATTTCTTTAAATTCGTCTCCAGCACACATACGGCTCCGCAGCAGCACCAACAACATTGTGAGTCCCACCAAGCGAATGTCTGATGCTCAGCCGCTTCAAAGAACAAACTGAGCAAATAGCATCCTATGTGCGGGATGCAGAGGAGCGTAGCAGTTTGGAAATCGTGTTACCATCGTGGAGTGTGAGACACAGTTACGCGCTGGATGAGATCAGCTGATTAAACGCGTCAAGCATCTGGATCGGGAGGTTGGCGAGCTAACCACCCTGAGAGAGCATGGGGGGATCGAGGCGAAATTGGTGGTATTTTTGCAAATGGCACATCAGGCGTGTGACTAACGCGTGCATTATATTCCATTTATTAAGGGGGGAAATTAAAGGGTGCTGTAAAACCAGTTCTGTTTTTCACTTATGATAGCACCTTCATCAGAAATCGAGAAGCTATTCCCGGTGGTCATAATACGCATGGAAAATAAGCATGAAAGAATCACGCTGATGTGCTGTATTGGAGTTAGCCATCGTACAGCAAAACAAAAACTAGGATTGCATATCTTGGGCTTCGACTCACAAGCCGCTCTGTCAATGAGCAGCTATTGAGGGAGCACTTTGTTATAATTAAACAGGCAAACTTTACAAAGCGAAGAATGCTATCTGCTGTGTTTACCATCAGAAGTCTAGCCCACGTCCGGTGCAGTGAGAAATCTACTATGCAAGACCTACTCCTGCAAGACCTTGAACTCATAAGCCAGCTTCATCTCTCCCGTCGCGCGCTGCAACTTCGTCATCTGCGATGAAAAAAATTGCCGGGAATTGTGCGGAATTTCGCCGCTGATATAGTATGTTCCTGTATTTTAATATTACTATATCTAAATACTTTAAACTCTTCTAATTTTTCTACATTAGACTTACGATTTCTCTAACTCTTAAAATTGCGATCCTTCTAATTAGGTATCTCATTCTCTCTCAAGACTCTTTTTATACCCTTGCAGAGTGAATAATGTTTACAGTCAGAAATTGCAACGCAGCAAAAGAAACGTTTCCGACCACATAAAGTATAAAAGGTGATTTCCAAAGTAAACAGGACTTTTTTTATCTAGCGCTCTCTAGTGGCGCCATCTATATATTAACCGGTGCGTTAGAATCTGCTATTGTTTATCAACTTTCGTTAAAAATATCATGACATTTCAAGTATTGGAAGTGAGGTTATTCTGTTTTAAGTGTCAGTATGTTTTTGTCATCGGTGCGAAAATGAGCTTCGAACAAAGAGTCAACATTAAATTTTGTTTTAAAATGTGTAAAGCTTTTACCGAAACGTGTTAATTGATGAAACAAGTTTATGGCGATGATTGCCTATCCCGTAGCAGAGCGCACGAGTGTTTTCAACGTTTTCAAAGTGATTGTGAGGATATAAATGACGATATACATGTGGGTCAGCCAAAATCCGTGATCACCGAAAATTCCATCGAAAATGTGCGTGAATTCATAAAAAATCAGACGAAATCATCATTGAAATTCATGGAAATAGAATATAACATCTCCAAACCATCGATTTATCGCATATTGACCGAACGTTTGGGCTTACAAAAGGTGTGTGCACGGTTTGTTCCGCACAAATTGACTGACTTCCAAAAATTGCCCAGAATTCAACATTCGAAGGACATCATTAAAGAGGCAAAAAAAGACCCGAACTTCCTTTACAAGAATGTAACAGGTGACGAAACGTGGTGTTTTCAATATGATCCCGAAACGAAACGCCAGCGTGCTGAATGGAAGGCGTCGGACGAGGCGAAAACCAAAAAAAAAGCCTGGAGAAGTCAAAAGTGAAGACAATGCTGATTTGTTTTTATGGTTCCAAGGGTATTGTCCACAAAGAATTTTTTCCAACCGTCCAAAACGTTAATGCGGTGTTCTACCTTGGAGTCGGACGAGGCGAAACCCAAAAAATCGCGCCTGGAGAAGTCAAAAGTGAAGACAATGCTGATTTGTTTTTATGATTCCAAGGGTATTGTCCAAAACGAATTTGTTCCACCCGTCAAAAACGTTAATGCGGTATTCTACCTTAGAGTTTTGAAGCGTTTGGTGCACCGTATTCGACGTGTTCGGCCCGAATATCGGGAAGATGGAAGTTGGCATTTGTTGCACGATAATGCGTCGTCTCATCGATCGACGATTGTGTCCGACTATTTGACCAAAAATCACATTTTAACCATCAACCACTCCCCGTATTCAACTCATATGGCACCGTGCGACTTTTACCTTTTTTTTTGCCAAAAAACTTATTGTTCTGTCTCTTTTAAAAAAAGTCCTGTTTACTTTGGAACTTGTATATATTCTTGATTAGCGTCACAACATTTGTATGATTGTCCGTCTGTTGCTACGCAAACTATTTTCTCTCTTTTAAAGCTGTTCTAGCTCCTAGTTTCCAAGATCTCAGTGTTCATAAGGACAGAAGGACAGACAGAGCGACATGGCTAGATCGCCCGTCCTAGTAATTCTGATCAAGAATGTGTATACTTTATGGAGTCGGAAACGCTTTCTTCTACCTGTTACCTACTTTCCGACGAATCTAGTACACCCTTTTACTCTACAAGTAACGGGTATAATTGCATTTTTGGTGTTTTTTATACCCTTGCAAAGGGTATATTGGGAGCTAAAAGATATAGATGTCCGATCCGGCTTGTTCCGACTTATATACTTCCTGCAATACAAAGAAGACTTTTGGCAAAGTTTCAGCCCGCTAGCTTCAAAACTGAGAGACAAGTTTGCGTAGAAACGGACGGATAGACGGAAAGACGGACGGACAGACAGACGGACATGGCTAGATCGACTCGTCTAGTGACGCAGATCAAGAAGGTATATACTTTATGAGGTTGGAAACGTCTCCTTCACTGCGTTGCAAACTTCTGACTGAAATTATTATACCCTCTGCAAGGGTAGACGATGGGAAGACGATTACAGCAAAGGTGTGTATAGCAGACGACGATATATTGCAGGAGGACATTCTGTTGGGACAGGATGTCATCATCTCCGCTCATCTCGAGCTCAACTTTGAGACAGGCACTTCAGAAATCAAACCAGAAGTCCACCAGCCAACAACCCCTGTAATTGATACCAAGATCGAAAAGCTTATGGACAATTTTCAGAGTTATATAAGCAAACAATAACATTTCTTGATAACCAGATGCACGCAGAAGGAATCAGGCCTGGAGAAATTAAGACGAACGCTATCAGAATGTTGCCGACACCAGCCAATAGTACCGATGTAAGTACGTTTTTGGTTTTCACTGGTTATTTCCGCAAGTTTGTTTCTGGGTATGCCATCATTTCAGCACCACTGAGAATCCTATTGCGCAAGGATCATCCGTTTACATGGAAATCACCACAAAAAGAAGCCTTCGACAAGTTGAAGAATTGCCTTATCTTAAATTCAGTTGTCACCAGTTATCGCTTAGACGCAGAGCTCCAACTACATACGGATGCCAGTGCCGTTGGTTTAGCCGGAGTTTAGTTACAACATGAGAAGGATCAGCTGAAACCAATTGCTTATTATAACCGAGCTAATTCAAAACCGAAGAAAAAGCAGCATAGCTACGAACTTGAGGCTCTGCCATCGTGGAGTCCTTGGAGCCATTCAAATATTACATTTATGGCAAGAAAATAAAAGTTATCACCGACTGTAATGCCTTGAAGACATCGATGGAGAAAAGAGAACTGATAGCCCGCATCGCAAGGAATATTCAGGAATTCGACATAGACATAGCAGGAACACAGATAAACCACGTAGGCTCACTCAGTCGAGCTCCATTCGAGGATGCCCGAGAGTTCGATAACGCGTCTGAAGATAGCAAAAACCATAATAGACGAAGAGGATTGGCTATTTTTTATACAGCTGCAGGTCGATAAGATTCAGAAAATTGTCGCAGAGGTAAAGTTGCAAAAGAAAGCCGAACCTGTCGAGTATGTAATCGAGCAAGATCGCTTGCTTCGAAGGAGCTAAGATTTCACGTTCTGCATAAATGTCACGATACAGTCGGACATATGAGCACAGATAAGACAATGGCACGAATTCTAAATTTGTTTTAGTTTCCTCGAATGTGAAAATACGTCAAAAGCTACATCAACATGAAATCACATCACAACATCAACATGTGTAGGCTGAGCGTTTTATAAAATACTTGGAGACCTTGTGTTGGTCGAAAATGAGCCATTCAGCACGGACACATCACGCTATCTATAAAGTTCCTTTCATTACCTACACCGAACGACAAATATCTTGTTGAAGATTTTCCATACGCACAACGGAAGCAGAGGCACTAAAAGTCAGTGTATTTGTCCGACGGTGTGAGCTCCCACCAGAGAAGCCAGGTGAAGATGACGATTTGGAGGATGATCCACCCCACGAATCCTGCGAAGCCGCAGAGATTTTGTCAGGAGAGGCCGACTGTAAACAGCACCTAATTTAGAATAATATATCTGCCCTAGAATAGTGTTGATAAGTCCCTTTTGGTAGTGTTACCAGACTTTTTAATTCTAGAATAGTCGAAAAAGAGTCGTACTAAAGAGAAGAACGTGAACAGAGCGCTTTAAGTTACCATTTTGATATGTAATTATTTATTCAACCTTATTATCAAAAATAAAACCCACAGCACTCATAAAGCAAACCCTTCCCAAATTCAATGGCCAATATGAATGCGCACTTTTCGACTATAATTTGTATAATTCAATTTCAAATATTGACAAAAAAATAATGTATTTTACTTCGGTGGCAATGTCATTACAATTCCTACGAATTTAATGACATCACCGCTTTCATTTAAAATATACTAAAAGACTATAACATTGAAGAACTATTTAAAATTCAAAGTAATAATACACTTCGAATTGAAATAATTGCAATCAATGACCCAGTTTACTTTTATAAGGTAAGGTCGACCGGACAATTGTTTGGTTTTCATCAAAAGTAAACAGTGATTTTGTGAACTAACGTGGTGAAAACGTTTCGATTCACATGCACTTTCGGTTCATAGAATGATTATTTATAATAAAAGACGTTGTAAAGATATAGAAAGAGAAACACTTGTAAAAAGAAGGGAACTTACTTTGAAAAATTAACTACTTTTAAGGTCGTCAGGATTGAAGCTTTGAGAGTAATATAAAAAGTGGAAGGGAAAACAATAAACGAAATTTTATTAGTTTGAAAAAAGTTTTATTCAGTTGAGAGATGCTGATTGAACAAACTTGTAAGCTGGAAATGATAAATATAACCTGTAAAATTCCCCGAGTGATTTTGCCAAAATTAAGATGTACATACGATATTTTTAAAAGTGGTGTAAGCCTACCAACCGGAGTTGGGATTTACATGTTAGCCCCAAATTTGGGCATAGCAGCCAACATAGCTGGAATGTAAAGTTTTCGACTAACCGCGAACAACCATAATTATTGTGGTTGATTTTTCATATTACTTATCACGACGGGGGCCATTAATATGCTAATTGGACCAGTAAACCCGTTTTAATAATACTTGAGCCACGAGCGTGAAGACAATTACCAGCGTCATCAGAATGTGACCAGCGATCCGAAATCAGAACTCAAGACGAACGGACGTGTTATTTTAAGCTCCAAAGAAAAATAGTTCTCACTCTGAACATAAAGCTAAAATAGGCTGAGATAATAAGATCTCTCGTAGGATAATAAGATATCGCATTCCTTGTGAAAGCTAATTTTCTTTGGAACCGCCGTCGTAAGAACATCGAACCTACCGTTATCTGACCATATATTTCACACTCTTCGTGTTGCTATTTCTATAAATTCGTCTCCAGCACACATTCGGCTCCGCAGCAGCACCAACAACATTGTGAGTCCCACCAAGCGAATGTCTGATGGTCAGCCGCTTCAAAGAACAAACTGAGCAAATAGCATCCTATGTGCGGGATGCAGAGGAGCGTAGCAGTTTGGAAATCGTGTTACCATCGTGGAGAGTGAGACACAGTTACGCGCTGGATGAGATCAGCTGATTAAACGCGTCAAGCATCTGGATCGGGAGGTTGCCGAGCTAACCACCCTGAGAGAGCATGGGGGGATCGAGGCAAAATTGGTGGTATTTTTGCAAATGGCACATCAGGCGTGTGACTAACGCGTGCATTAAATTCCATTTATTAAGGGGGGAAATTAAAGGGTGCTGTAAAACCAGTTCTGTTTTTCACTTATGATAGCACCTTCATCAGAAATCGAGAAGCTATTCCCGGTGGTCATAATACGCATGGAAAATAAGCATGAAGGAATCACGCTGATGTGCTGTATCGGAGTTAGTCATCGTACAGCAAAACAAAAACTAGGATTGCATATCATGGGCTTCGACTCACAAGCCGCTCTGTCAATGAGCAGCTATTGAGAGAGCACTTTGTTATAATTAAACAGGCAAACTTTACAAAGCGAAGAATGCTATCTGCTGTGTTTACCATCAGAAGTCTAGCCCACGTCCGGTGCAGTGAGAAAATCTACTATGCAAGACCTACTCCTGCAAGACTTTGAACTCATAAGCCAGCTTCATCTCTCCCGTCGCGCGCTGCAACTTCGTCATCTGCGATGAAAAAAATCGCCGGGAATTGTGCGGAATTTCGCCGCTGATATAGTATGTTCCTGTATTTTAATATTACTATATCTAAATACTTTAAACTCTTCTAATTTTTCTACATTAGACTTACGATTTCTCTAACTCTTAAAATTGCGATCCTTCTAATTAGGTATCTCATTCTCTCTCAAGACTCTTTTTATACCCTTGCAGAGTGAATAATGTTTACAGTCAGAAATTGCAACGCAGCAAAAGAAACGTTTCCGACCACATAAAGTATAAAAGGTGAGTTCAAAAGTAAACAGGACTTTTTTTATCTAGCGCTCTCTAGTGGCGCCATCTATATATTAACCGGTGCGTTAGAATCTGCTATTGTTTATCAACTTTCGTTAAAAATATCATGACATTTCAAGTATTGGAAGTGAGGTTATTCTGTTTTAAGTGTCAGTATGTTTTTGTCATCGGTGCGAAAATGAGCTTCGAACAAAGAGTCAACATTAAATTTTGTTTTAAAATGTGTAAAGCTTTTACCGAAACGTGTTAATTGATGAAACAAGTTTATGGCGATGATTGCCTATCCCGTAGCAGAGCGCACGAGTGTTTTCAACGTTTTCAAAGTGATTGTGAGGATATAAATGACGATATACATGTGGGTCAACCAAAATCCGTGATCACCGAAAATTCCATCGAAAATGTGCGTGAATTCATAAAAAATCAGACGAAATCATCATTGAAATTCATGGAAATAGAATATAACATCTCCAAACCATCGATTTATCGCATTTTGACCGAAGGTTTGGGCTTACAAAAGGTGTGTGCACGGTTTGTTCCGCACAAATTGACTGACTTCCAAAAATTGCCCAGAATTCAACATTCGAAGGACATCATTAAAGAGGCAAAAAAAGACCCGAACTTCCTTTACAAGAATGTAACAGGTGACGAAACGTGGTGTTTTCAATATGATCCCGAAACGAAACGCCAGCATGCTGAATGGAAGGCGTCGGACGAGGCGAAAACCAAAAAATCAAGCCTGGAGAAGTCAAAAGTGAAGACAATGCTGATTTGTTTTTATGATTCCAAGGGTATTGTCCACAAAGAATTTTTTCCAACCGTCCAAAACGTTAATGCGGTGTTCTACCTTGGAGTCGGACGAGGCGAAACCCAAAAAATCGCGCCTGGAGAAGTCAAAAGTGAAGACAATGCTGATTTGTTTTTATGATTCCAAGGGTATTGTCCACAACGAATTTGTTCCACCCGTCAAAAACGTTAATGCGGTATTCTACCTTAGAGTTTTGAAGCGTTTGGTGCACCGTATTCGACGTGTTCGGCCCGAATATCGGGAAGATGGAAGTTGGCTTTTGTTGCACGATAATGCGTCGTCTCATCGATCGACGATTGTGTCCGACTATTTGACCAAAAATCACATTTTAACCATCAACCACTCCCCGTATTCAACTCATATGGCACCGTGCGACTTTTACCTTTTTTTTTGCCAAAAAACTTATTGTTCTGTCTCTTTTAAAAAAAGTCCTGTTTACTTTGGAACTTGTATATATTCTTGATTAGCGTCACAACATTTGTATGATTGTCCATCTGTTGCTACGCAAACTAGTTTCTCTCTTTTAAAGCTGTTCTAGCTCCTAGTTTCCAAGATCTCAGTGTTCATAAGGACAGAAGGACAGACAGAGCGACATGGCTAGATCGCCCGTCCTAGTAATTCTGATCAAGAATGTGTATACTTTATGGAGTCGGAAACGCTTTCTTCTACCTGTTACCTACTTTCCGACGAATCTAGTACACCCTTTTACTCTACAAGTAACGGGTATAATTGCATTTTTGGTGTTTTTTATACCCTTGCAAAGGGTATATTGGGAGCTAAAAGATATAGATGTCCGATCCGGCTTGTTCCGACTTATATACTTCCTGCAATACAAAGAAGACTTTTGGCAAAGTTTCAGCCCACTAGCTTCAAAACTGAGAGACAAGTTTGCGTAGAAACGGACGGATAGACGGAAAGACGGACGGACAGACAGACGGACATGGCTAGATCGACTCGTCTAGTGACGCAGATCAAGAAGGTATATACTTTATGAGGTTGGAAACGTCTCCTTCACTGCGTTGCAAACTTCTGACTGAAATTATTATACCCTCTGCAAGGGTAGACGATGGGAAGACGATTACAGCAAAGGTGTGTATAGCAGACGACGATATATTGCAGGAGGACATTCTGTTGGGACAGGATGTCATCATCTCCGCTCATCTCGAGCTCAACTTTGAGACAGGCGCTTCAGAAATCAAACCAGAAGTCCACCAGCCAACAACCCCTGTAATTGATACCAAGATTGAAAAGCTTATGGACAATTTTCAGAGCTATATAAGCAATCAATAACATTTCTTGATTACCAGATGCACGCAGAAGGAATCAGACCTGGAGAAATTAAGACGAACGCTATCAGAATGTTTCCGACACCAGCCAATGGTACCGATGTAAGTACGTTTTTGGTTTTCACTGGTTATTTCCGCAAGTTTGTTTCTGGGTATGCCATCATTTCAGCACCACTGAGAATCCTATTGCGCAAGGATCATCCGTTTACATGGAAATCACCACAAAAAGAAGCCTTCGACAAGTTGAAGAATTGCCTTATCTTAAATTCAGTTGTCACCAGTTATCGCTTAGACGCAGAGCTCCAACTACATACGGATGCCAGTGCCGTTGGTTTAGCCGGAGTTTAGTTACAACATGAGAAGGATCAGCTGAAACCAATTGCTTATTATAACCGAGCTAATTCAAAACCGAAGAAAAAGCAGCATAGCTACGAACTTGAGGCAAGAAAATAAAAGCTATCACCGACTGTAATGCCTTGAAGACATCGATGGAGAAGAGAGAACTGATAGCCCGCATCGCAAGGAATATTCAGGAATTCGATATAGACATAGCAGGAACACAGATAAACCACGTAGGCGCACTCAGTCGAGCTCCATTCGAGGATGCCCGAGAGTTCGATAACGCATGTCTGAAGATAGCAAAAACCATAATAGACGAAGAGGATTGGCTATTTTTTATACAGCTGCAGGTCGAGAAGATTCAGAAAATTGTCGCAGAGGTAAAGTTGCAAAAGAAAGCCGAACCTGTCCAGTATGTAATCGAGCAAGATCGCTTGCTTCGAAGGAGCTAAGATTTCACGTTCTGCATGAATGTCACGATACAGTCGGACATATGAGCACAGATAAGACAATGGCACGAATTCTAAATTTGTTTTAGTTTCCTCGAATGTGAAAATACGTCAAAAGCTACTTCAACATGAAATCACATCACAACATCAACATGTGTAGGCTGAGCGTTTTATAAAATACCAGGTGGACGTCAGGAAGGTCAATACCAAAAACATCCTAAATGCCGTAAAAACAGAGCCAATGGTCACAAAGAGTGATCAAACCGAATCATCTTGTTGTTGCCTTCAAGTGACATCGATAAGCGTTGGGATGACAACATTCCTTATACAACATACCATGGTAAATAATACTACTACATGCTCCCCATTTCAGCTCCTGTACAGGTATGAACCCAGAGATATCCTGAAGAACGCCATAACCAACATCATCCAAAGCCAGGACCAAGAGATGCTAACAAAAGTTGAATTGGAACAGCTTAGAACAGATGGACTACTGTCAACGATCACCAAGCTGCTGCCAAGAAACGCTACGATGCCAAACATGCAAAGCCAATTGTTTACACCCTTGGAGACCTTGTGTTGGTCGAAAATGAGCCATTCAGCACGGACACATCACGCTATCTATAAAGTTCCTTTCATTACCTACACCGAACGACAAATATCTTGTTGAAGATTTTCCTTACGCACAACGGAAGCAGAGGCACTAAAAGTCAGTGTATTTGTCCGACGGTGTGAGCTCCCACCAGAGAAGCCAGATGAAGATGACGATTTGGAGGATGCTCCACCCCACGAATCCTGCGAAGCCGCAGAGATTTTGTCAGGAGAGGCCGACTGTAAACAGCACCTAATTTAGAATAATATATCTGCCCTAGAATAGTGTTAATAAGTCCCTTTTGGTAGTGTTACCAGACTTTTTAATTCTAGAATAGTCGAAAAAGAGTCGTACTAAAGAGAAGAACGTGAACAGAGCGCTTTAAGTTACCATTTTGATATTTAATTATTTATTCAACCTTATTATCAAAAATAAAACCCACAGCACTCATAAAGCAAACCCTTCCCAAATTCAATGGCCAATATGAATGCGCACTTTTCGACTTTAATTTGTATAATTCAATTTCAAATATTGACAAAAAAATAATGTATTTTACTTCGGTGGCAATGTCATTACAATTCCTACGAATTTAATGACATCACCGCTTTCATTTAAAATATACTAAAAGACTATAACATTGAAGAACAATTTAAAATTCAAAGTAATAATACACTTCAAATTGAAATAATTTCAATCAATGACCCAGTTTACTTTTATAAGGTAAGGTCGACCGGACAATTGTTTGGTTTTCATCAAAAGTAAACAGTGATTTTGTGAACTAACGTGGTGAAAACGTTTCGATTCACATGCACTTTCGGTTCATAGAATGATTATTTATAATAAAAGACGTTGTAAAGATATAGAAAGAGAAACACTTGTAAAAAGAAGGGAACTTACTTTGAAAAATTAACTACTTTTAAGGTCGTCAGGATTGAAGCTTTGAGAGTAATATAAAAAGTGGAAAGGAAAACAATAAACGAAATTTTATTAGTTTGAAAAAAGTTTTATTCAGTTGAGAGATGCTGATTGAACAAACTTGTAAGCTGGAAATGATAAATATAACCTGTAAAATTCCCCGAGTGATTTTGCCAAAATTAAGATGTACATACGATATTTTTAAAAGTGGTGTAAGCCTACCAACCGGAGATGGGATTTATATGTTAGCCCCAAATTTGGGCATAGCAGCCAACATAGCTGGAATGTAAAGTTTTCGACTAACCGCGAATAACCATAATTATTGTGGTTGATTTTTCATATTACTTATCACGACGGGGGCCATTAATATGTTAATTGGACCAGTAAACCCGTTTTAATAATACTTGAGCCACGAGCGTGAAGACAATTGCCAGCGTCATCAGAAAGTGACCAGCGATCCGAAATCAGAACTCAAGACGAACGGACGTGTTATTTTAAGCTCCAAAGAAAAATAGTTCTCACTCTGAACATAAAGCTAAAATAGGCTGAGATAATAAGATCTCTCGTAGGATAATAAGATATCGCATTCCTTGTGAAAGCTAATTTTCTTTGGAACCGCCGTCGTAAGAACATCGAACCTACCGTTATCTGACCATATATTTCACACTCTTCGTGTTGCTATTTCTATAAATTCGTCTCCAGCACACATTCGGCTCCGCAGCAGCACCAACAACATTGTGAGTCCCACCAAGCGAATGTCTGATGGTCAGCCGCTTCAAAGAACAAACTGAGCAAATAGCATCCTATGTGCGGGATGCAGAGGAGCGTAGCAGTTTGGAAATCGTGTTACCATCGTGGAGAGTGAGACACAGTTACGCGCTGGATGAGATCAGCTGATTAAACGCGTCAAGCATCTGGATCGGGAGGTTGCCGAGCTAACCACCCTGAGAGAGCATGGGGGGATCGAGGCAAAATTGGTGGTATTTTTGCAAATGGCACATCAGGCGTGTGACTAACGCGTGCATTAAATTCCATTTATTAAGGGGGGAAATTAAAGGGTGCTGTAAAACCAGTTCTGTTTTTCACTTATGATAGCACCTTCATCAGAAATCGAGAAGCTATTCCCGGTGGTCATAATACGCATGGAAAATAAGCATGAAGGAATCACGCTGATGTGCTGTATCGGAGTTAGTCATCGTACAGCAAAACAAAAACTAGGATTGCATATCTTGGGCTTCGACTCACAAGCCGCTCTGTCAATGAGCAGCTATTGAGAGAGCACTTTGTTATAATTAAACAGGCAAACTTTACAAAGCGAAGAATGCTATCTGCTGTGTTTACCATCAGAAGTCTAGCCCACGTCCGGTGCAGTGAGAAAATCTACTATGCAAGACCTACTCCTGCAAGACTTTGAACTCATAAGCCAGCTTCATCTCTCCCGTCGCGCGCTGCAACTTCGTCATCTGCGATGAAAAAAATCGCCGGGAATTGTGCGGAATTTCGCCGCTGATATAGTATGTTCCTGTATTTTAATATTACTATATCTAAATACTTTAAACTCTTCTAATTTTTCTACATTAGACTTACGATTTCTCTAACTCTTAAAATTGCGATCCTTCTAATTAGGTATCTCATTCTCTCTCAAGACTCTTTTTATACCCTTGCAGAGTGAATAATGTTTACAGTCAGAAATTGCAACGCAGCAAAAGAAACGTTTCCGACCACATAAAGTATAAAAGGTGAGTTCAAAAGTAAACAGGACTTTTTTTATCTAGCGCTCTCTAGTGGCGCCATCTATATATTAACCGGTGCGTTAGAATCTGCTATTGTTTATCAACTTTCGTTAAAAATATCATGACATTTCAAGTATTGGAAGTGAGGTTATTCTGTTTTAAGTGTCAGTATGTTTTTGTCATCGGTGCGAAAATGAGCTTCGAACAAAGAGTCAACATTAAATTTTGTTTTAAAATGTGTAAAGCTTTTACCGAAACGTGTTAATTGATGAAACAAGTTTATGGCGATGATTGCCTATCCCGTAGCAGAGCGCACGAGTGTTTTCAACGTTTTCAAAGTGATTGTGAGGATATAAATGACGATATACATGTGGGTCAACCAAAATCCGTGATCACCGAAAATTCCATCGAAAATGTGCGTGAATTCATAAAAAATCAGACGAAATCATCATTGAAATTCATGGAAATAGAATATAACATCTCCAAACCATCGATTTATCGCATTTTGACCGAAGGTTTGGGCTTACAAAAGGTGTGTGCACGGTTTGTTCCGCACAAATTGACTGACTTCCAAAAATTGCCCAGAATTCAACATTCGAAGGACATCATTAAAGAGGCAAAAAAAGACCCGAACTTCCTTTACAAGAATGTAACAGGTGACGAAACGTGGTGTTTTCAATATGATCCCGAAACGAAACGCCAGCGTGCTGAATGGAAGGCGTCGGACGAGGCGAAAACCAAAAAATCAAGCCTGGAGAAGTCAAAAGTGAAGACAATGCTGATTTTTTTTTATGATTCCAAGGGTATTGTCCACAAAGAATTTTTTCCAACCGTCCAAAACGTTAATGCGGTGTTCTACCTTGGAGTCGGACGAGGCGAAACCCAAAAAATCGCGCCTGGAGAAGTCAAAAGTGAAGACAATGCTGATTTGTTTTTATGATTCCAAGGGTATTGTCCACAACGAATTTGTTCCACCCGTCAAAAACGTTAATGCGGTATTCTACCTTAGAGTTTTGAAGCGTTTGGTGCACCGTATTCGACGTGTTCGGCCCGAATATCGGGAAGATGGAAGTTGGCTTTTGTTGCACGATAATGCGTCGTCTCATCGATCGACGATTGTGTCCGACTATTTGACCAAAAATCACATTTTAACCATCAACCACTCCCCGTATTCAACTCATATGGCACCGTGCGACTTTTACCTTTTTTTTGCCAAAAAACTTATTGTTCTGTCTCTTTTAAAAAAAGTCCTGTTTACTTTGGAACTTGTATATATTCTTGATTAGCGTCACAACATTTGTATGATTGTCCGTCTGTTGCTACGCAAACTAGTTTCTCTCTTTTAAAGCTGTTCTAGCTCCTAGTTTCCAAGATCTCAGTGTTCATAAGGACAGAAGGACAGACAGAGCGACATGGCTAGATCGCCCGTCCTAGTAATTCTGATCAAGAATGTGTATACTTTATGGAGTCGGAAACGCTTTCTTCTACCTGTTACCTACTTTCCGACGAATCTAGTACACCCTTTTACTCTACAAGTAACGGGTATAATTGCATTTTTGGTGTTTTTTATACCCTTGCAAAGGGTGTATTGGGAGCTAAAAGATATAGATGTCCTATCCGGCTTGTTCCGACTTATATACTTCCTGCAATACAAAGAAGATTTTTGGCAAAGTTTCAGCCCGCTAGCTTCAAAACTGAGAGACAAGTTTGCGTAGAAACGGACGGATAGACGGAAAGACGGACGGACAGACAGACGGACATGGCTAGATCGACTCGTCTAGTGACGCAGATCAAGAAGGTATATACTTTATGAGGTTGGAAACGTCTCCTTCACTGCGTTGCAAACTTCTGACTGAAATTATTATACCCTCTGCAAGGGTAGACGATGGGAAGACGATTACAGCAAAGGTGTGTATAGCAGACGACGATATATTGCAGGAGGACATTCTGTTGGGACAGGATGTCATCATCTCCGCTCATCTCGAGCTCAACTTTGAGACAGGCGCTTCAGAAATCAAACCAGAAGTCCACCAGCCAACAACCCCTGTAATTGATACCAAGATTGAAAAGCTTATGGACAATTTTCAGAGTTATATAAGCAATCAATAACATTTCTTGATTACCAGATGCACGCAGAAGGAATCAGACCTGGAGAAATTAAGACGAACGCTATCAGAATGTTTCCGACACCAGCCAATGGTACCGATGTAAGTACGTTTTTGGTTTTCACTGGTTATTTCCGCAAGTTTGTTTCTGGGTATGCCATCATTTCAGCACCACTGAGAATCCTATTGCGCAAGGATCATCCGTTTACATGGAAATCACCACAAAAAGAAGCCTTCGACAAGTTGAAGAATTGCCTTATCTTAAATTCAGTTGTCACCAGTTATCGCTTAGACGCAGAGCTCCAACTACATACGGATGCCAGTGCCGTTGGTTTAGCCGGAGTTTAGTTACAACATGAGAAGGATCAGCTGAAACCAATTGCTTATTATAACCGAGCTAATTCAAAACCGAAGAAAAAGCAGCATAGCTACGAACTTGAGGCAAGAAAATAAAAGCTATCACCGACTGTAATGCCTTGAAGACATCGATGGAGAAGAGAGAACTGATAGCCCGCATCGCAAGGAATATTCAGGAATTCGATATAGACATAGCAGGAACACAGATAAACCACGTAGGCGCACTCAGTCGAGCTCCATTCGAGGATGCCCGAGAGTTCGATAACGCATGTCTGAAGATAGCAAAAACCATAATAGACGAAGAGGATTGGCTATTTTTTATACAGCTGCAGGTCGAGAAGATTCAGAAAATTGTCGCAGAGGTAAAGTTGCAAAAGAAAGCCGAACCTGTCCAGTATGTAATCGAGCAAGATCGCTTGCTTCGAAGGAGCTAAGATTTCACGTTCTGCATGAATGTCACGATACAGTCGGACATATGAGCACAGATAAGACAATGGCACGAATTCTAAATTTGTTTAAGTTTCCTCGAATGTGAAAATACGTCAAAAGCTACTTCAACATGAAATCACATCACAACATCAACATGTGTAGGCTGAGCGTTTTATAAAATACCAGGTGGACGTCAGGAAGGTCAATACCAAAAACATCCTAAATGCCGTAAAAACAGAGCCAATGGTCACAATGAGTGATCAAAACGAATCATCTTGTCAATGTTGTTGCCTTCAAGTGACATCGATAAGCGTTGGGATGACAACATTCCTTATACAACATACCATGGTAAATAATACTACTACATGCTCCCCATTTCAGCTCCTGTACAGGTATGAACCCAGAGATATCCTGAAGAACGCCATAACCAACATCATCCAAAGCCAGGACCAAGAGATGCTAACAAAAGTTGAATTGGAACAGCTTAGAACAGATGGACTACTGTCAACGATCACCAAGCTGCTGCCAAGAAACGCTACGATGCCAAACATGCAAAGCCAATTGTTTACACCCTTAGAGACCTTGTGTTGGTCGAAAATGAGCCATTCAGCACGGACACATCACGCTATCTATAAAGTTCCTTTCATTACCTACACCGAACGACAAATATCTTGTTGAAGATTTTCCTTACGCACAATGGAAGCAGAGGCACTAAAAGTCAGTGTATTTGTCCGACGGTGTGAGCTCCCACCAGAGAAGCCAGATGAAGATGACGATTTGGAGGATGATCCACCCCACGAATCCTGCGAAGCCGCAGAGATTTTGTCAGGAGAGGCCGACTGTAAACAGCACCTAATTTAGAATAATATATCTGCCCTAGAATAGTGTTAATAAGTCCCTTTTGGTAGTGTTACCAGACTTTTTAATTCTAGAATAGTCGAAAAAGAGTCGTACTAAAGAGAAGAACGTGAACAGAGCGCTTTAAGTTACCATTTTGATATTTAATTATTTATTCAACCTTATTATCAAAAATAAAACCCACAGCACTCATAAAGCAAACCCTTCCCAAATTCAATGGCCAATATGAATGCGCACTTTTCGACTTTAATTTGTATAATTCAATTTCAAATATTGACAAAAAAATAATGTATTTTACTTCGGTGGCAAAGTCATTACAATTCCTACGAATTTAATGACATCACCGCTTTCATTTAAAATATACTAAAAGACTATAACATTGAAGAACAATTTAAAATTAAAAAAATTAAAACGAACGCTATCAGAATGTTTCCGAAACCAGCCAATGTTACCGACGTGAGAAAGCTTTTGGTTTTCACTGGTTATTTCCGCAAGTTTGTTCCTGGGTATGCCATCATTTCAGCACCACTGAGAATCCTATTGCGCAAGGATCATCCGTTTACATGGAAATCACCACAAAAAGAAGCCTTCGACAAGTTGAAGAATTGCCTTATATTAAATTCAGTTGTCACCAGTTATCGCTTAGACGCAGAGCTCCAACTACATACGGATGCCAGTGCCGTTGGTTTAGCCGGAGTTTAGTTACAACATGAGAAGGATCAGCTGAAACCAATTGCTTATTATAACCGAGCTAATTCAAAACCGAAGAAAAAGCAGCATAGCTACGAACTTGAGGCTCTGCCATCGTGGAGTCCTTGGAGCCATTCAAATATTACATTTATGGCAAGAAAATAAAAGTTATCACCGACTGTAATGCCTTGAAGACATCGATGGAGAAGAGAGAACTGATAGCCCACATCGCAAGGAATATTCAGGAATTCGACATAGACATAGCAGGAACACAGATAAACCACGTAGACGCACTCAGTCGAGTTCCATTCGAGGATGCCCCAGAGTTGGATAACGCATGTCTGAAGATAGCAAAAACCATAATAGACGAAGAGGATTGGCTATTTTCTATTAAGCTGCAGGTCGAGAAGATTCAGAAAATTGTCGCAGAGGTAAAGTTGAAGAAAGTCGAAACTGACGAGTTTGTTTCCTCGAATGTGAAAATACGTCAAAAGCTACATCAACATAAAATCACATCACAACATCAACATGTGTAGGCTGAGCGATCAAACCGAATCATCTTGTCAATGTTGTTGCCTTCAAATGACATCGATAAGCGTTGGGATGACAACATTCCTTATACAACATATCATGGTAAATAATACAACTAAATGCTCCCCATTTCAGCTCCTGTACGGGTATGAACCCAGAGATATCCTGAAGAACACCAACATCATCCAAAGCCAGGACCAAAAGATACTAAAGACGTGGAATTAGAACAGCTTTGAACAGATGCTGCGACTACTGTCAACGATCACCGAGCTGCTGCCAAGAAACGCTACGATGCCAAACATGCAAAGTCAACTGTTAACAGCCTGAGACCTTATGTTGTTCAAAAATGAGCCATTCAGCACGGACACATCACGCAAAATGGTCCTTTCATAACCAACAAGGTTCTGCCGAACGACAGATATCTTGCTGAAGATTTTCCTCACGTACAACGGAAGCAGAGACACTACAAGTCGGAGTATTCGTCCGACAAGATGAAACGCTGGTGTGAGCTGCCACCAGAGGCGCCGCAGACGCAGTGATTTTCTCAGGAGAGGCCGACTTTAAACAACGCCTAATGAAGAATATAATCATCTGCCCTAGAATAATGTTGGTAAGTCCCTTATGGTAGTGTTTCCAGACTTTGTAATTATAGAATAGTCGAAAAAGAGACCTACTAGAGAGAAGAACGTGAACAGAAAAAAAAACGTACACTACTAATAAACTCTTTTCACAAATATCAAATTGAATGGCCAATATGAATGCGCACTTTTCGACTTTAATTTATATAATTCGATTTTAAATATTGACAAAAAATAATCTATTTTACATCGGTGACAATTTCATTACAATTTCTGCAAATTGAATGACATGACCGATTTCATTTGAAATATACTAAAAGACTATAACATTGAAGAACTATTTAATTCTAGAATAGTCGAAAAAGAGTCGTACTAAAGAGAAGAACGTGAACAGAGCGCTTTAAGTTACCATTTTGATATGTAATTATTTATTCAACCTTATTATCAAAAATAAAACCCACAGCACTCATAAAGCAAACCCTTCCCAAATTCAATGGCCAATATGAATGCGCACTTTTCGACTTTAATTTGTATAATTCAATTTCAAATATTGACAAAAAAATAATGTATTTTACTTCGGTGGCAATGTCATTACAATTCCTACGAATTTAATGACATCACCGCTTTCATTTAAAATATACTAAAAGACTATAACATTGAAGAACTATTTAAAATTCAAAGTAATAATACACTTCGAATTGAAATAATTGCAATCAATGACCCAGTTTACTTTTATAAGGTAAGGTCGACCGGACAATTGTTTGGTTTTCATCAAAAGTAAACAGTGATTTTGTGAACTAACGTGGTGAAAACGTTTCGATTCACATGCACTTTCGGTTCATAGAATGATTATTTATAATAAAAGACGTTGTAAAGATATAGAAAGAGAAACACTTGTAAAAAGAAGGGAACTTACTTTGAAAAATTAACTACTTTTAAGGTCGTCAGGATTGAAGCTTTGAGAGTAATATAAAAAGTGGAAGGGAAAACAATAAACGAAATTTTATTAGTTTGAAAAAAGTTTTATTCAGTTGAGAGATGCTGATTGAACAAACTTGTAAGCTGGAAATGATAAATATAACCTGTAAAATTCCCCGAGTGATTTTGCCAAAATTAAGATGTACATACGATATTTTTAAAAGTGGTGTAAGCCTACCAACCGGAGATGGGATTTATATGTTAGCCCCAAATTTGGGCATAGCAGCCAACATAGCTGGAATGTAAAGTTTTCGACTATCCGCGAACAACCATAATTATTGTGGTTGATTTTTTATATTACTTATCACGACGGGGGCCATTAATATGCTAATTGGACCAGTAAACCCATTTTAATAATACTTGAGCCACGAGCGTGAAGACAATTGCCAGCGTCATCAGAAAGTGACCAGCGATCCGAAATCAGAACTCAAGACGAACGGACGTGTTATTTTAAGCTCCAAAGAAAAATAGTTCTCACTCTGAACATAAAGCTAAAATAGGCTGAGATAATAAGATCTCTCGTAGGATAATAAGATATCGCATTCATTGTGAAAGCTGATTTTCTTTGGAACCGCCGTCGTAAGAACATCGAACCTACCGTTATCTGACCATATATTTCACACTCTTCGTGTTGCTATTTCTATAAATTCGTCTCCAGCACACATTCGGCTCCGCAGCAGCACCAACAACATTGTGAGTCCCACCAAGCGAATGTCTGATGGTCAGCCGCTTCAAAGAACAAACTGAGCAAATAGCATCCTATGTGCGGGATGCAGAGGAGCGAGCAGTTTGGAAATCGTGTTACCATCGTGGAGAGTGAGACACAGTTACGCGCTGGATGAGATCAGCTGATTAAACGCGTCAAGCATCTGGATCGGGAGGTTGCCGAGCTAACCACCCTGAGAGAGCATGGGGGGATCGAGGCAAAATTGGTGGTATTTTTGCAAATGGCACATCAGGCGTGTGACTAACGCGTGCATTAAATTCCATTTATTAAGGGGGGAAATTAAAGGGTGCTGTAAAACCAGTTCTGTTTTCACTTATGATAGCACCTTTTTTTTTTAATATTACTATATCTAAATACTTTAAACTCTTCTAATTTTTCTACATTACACTTACGATTTTTCTAACTTTTAAAATTGCGATCCTTCTAATTAGGTATCTCATTCTCTCTCAAGACTCTTTTTATACCCTTGCAGAGTGAATAATGTTTACAGTCAGAAATTGCAACGCAGCAAAAGAAACGTTTCCGACCACATAAAGTATAAAAGGTGAGTTCCAAAGTAAACAGGACTTTTTTTTATCTAGCGCTCTCTAGTGGCGCCATCTATATATTAACCGGTGCGTTAGAATCTGCTATTGTTTATCAACTTTCGTTAAAAATATCATGACATTTCAAGTATTGAAAGTGAGGTTATTCTGTTTTAAGTGTCAGTATGTTTTTGTCATCGGTGCGAAAATAAGCTTCGAACAAAGAGTGAACATTAAATTTTGTTTTAAAATGTGTAAAGCTTTTACCGAAACGTGTTAATTGATGAAAAAAGTTTATGGCGATGATTGCCTATCCCGTAGCAGAGCGCACGAGTGGTTTCAACGTTTTCAAAGTGATCGTGAGGATATAAATGACGATATACATGTGGGTCAACCAAAATCCGTGATCACCGAAAATTCCATCGAAAATGTGCGTGAATTCATAAAAAATCAGACGAAATCATCATTGAAATTCATGGAAATAGAATATAACATCTCCAAACCATCGATTTATCGCATATTGACCGAACGTTTGGGCTTACAAAAGGTGTGTGCACGGTTTGTTCCGCACAAATTGACTGACTTCCAAAAATTGCCCAGAATTCAACATTCGAAGGACATCATTAAAGAGGCAAAAAAAGACCCGAACTTCCTTTACAAGAATGTAACAGGTGACGAAACGTGGTGTTTTCAATATGATCCCGAAACGAAACGCCAGCGTGCTGAATGGAAGGCGTCGGACGAGGCGAAAACCAAAAAATCAAGCCTGGAGAAGTCAAAAGTGAAGACAATGCTGATTTTTTTTTATGATTCCAAGGGTATTGTCCACAAAGAATTTTTTCCAACCGTCCAAAACGTTAATGCGGTGTTCTACCTTGGAGTCGGACGAGGCGAAACCCAAAAAATCGCGCCTGGAGAAGTCAAAAGTGAAGACAATGCTGATTTGTTTTTATGATTCCAAGGGTATTGTCCACAACGAATTTGTTCCACCCGTCAAAAACGTTAATGCGGTATTCTACCTTAGAGTTTTGAAGCGTTTGGTGCACCGTATTCGACGTGTTCGGCCCGAATATCGGGAAGATGGAAGTTGGCTTTTGTTGCACGATAATGCGTCGTCTCATCGATCGACGATTGTGTCCGACTATTTGACCAAAAATCACATTTTAACCATCAACCACTCCCCGTATTCAACTCATATGGCACCGTGCGACTTTTACCTTTTTTTTTGCCAAAAAACTTATTGTTCTGTCTCTTTTAAAAAAAGTCCTGTTTACTTTGGAACTTGTATATATTCTTGATTAGCGTCACAACATTTGTATGATTGTCCGTCTGTTGCTACGCAAACTAGTTTTTCTCTTTTAAAGCTGTTCTAGCTCCTAGTTTCCAAGATCTCAGTGTTCATAAGGACAGAAGGACAGACAGAGCGACATGGCTAGATCGCCCGTCCTAGTAATTCTGATCAAGAATGTGTATACTTTATGGAGTCGGAAACGCTTTCTTCTACCTGTTACCTACTTTCCGACGAATCTAGTACACCCTTTTACTCTACAAGTAACGGGTATAATTGCATTTTTGGTATTTTTCATACCCTTGCAAAGGGTATATTGGGAGCTAAAAGATATAGATGTCCGATCCGGCTTGTTCCAACTTATATACTTCCTGCAATACAAAGAAGACTTTTGGCAAAGTTTCAGCCCGCTAGCTTCAAAACTGAGAGACAAGTTTGCGTAGAAACGGACGGATAGACGGAAAGACGGACGGACAGACAGACGGACATAGCTAGATCGACTCGTCTAGTGACGCAGATCAAGAAGGTATATACTTTATGAGGTTGGAAACGTCTCCTTCACTGCGTTGCAAACTTCTGACTGAAATTATTATACCCTCTGCAAGGGTAGACGATGGGAAGACGATTACAGCAAAGGTGTGTATAGCAGACGACGATATATTGCAGGAGGACATTCTGTTGGGACAGGATGTCATCATCTCCGCTCATCTCGAGCTCAACTTTGAGACAGGCGCTTCAGAAATCAAACCAGAAGTCCACCAGCCAACAACCCCTGTAATTGACACCAAGATCGAAAAGCTTATGGACAATTTTCAGAGTTATATAAGCAATCAATAACATTTCTTGGTTACCAGATTCACGCAGAAGGAATCAGACCTGGAAAAATTAAGACGAACGCTATCAGAATGTTTCCGAAACCAGCCAATGTTACCGACGTGAGAAAGCTTTTGGTTTTCACTGGTTATTTCCGCAAGTTTGTTCCTGGGTATGCCATCATTTCAGCACCACTGAGAATCCTATTGCGCAAGGATCATCCGTTTACATGGAAATCACCACAAAAAGAAGCCTTCGACAAGTTGAAGAATTGCCTTATATTAAATTCAGTTGTCACCAGTTATCGCTTAGACGCAGAGCTCCAACTACATACGGATGCCAGTGCCGTTGGTTTAGCCGGAGTTTAGTTACAACATGAGAAGGATCAGCTGAAACCAATTGCTTATTATAACCGAGCTAATTCAAAACCGAAGAAAAAGCAGCATAGCTACGAACTTGAGGCTCTGCCATCGTGGAGTCCTTGGAGCCATTCAAATATTACATTTATGGCAAGAAAATAAAAGTTATCACCGACTGTAATGCCTTGAAGACATCGATGGAGAAGAGAGAACTGATAGCCCGCATCGCAAGGAATATTCAGGAATTCGACATAGACATAGCAGGAACACAGATAAACCACGTAGACGCACTCAGTCGAGTTCCATTCGAGGATGCCCCAGAGTTGGATAACGCATGTCTGAAGATAGCAAAAACCATAATAGACGAAGAGGATTGGCTATTTTCTATTAAGCTGCAGGTCGAGAAGATTCAGAAAATTGTCGCAGAGGTAAAGTTGAAGAAAGTCGAAACTGACGAGTTTGTTTCCTCGAATGTGAAAATACGTCAAAAGCTACATCAACATAAAATCACATCACAACATCAACATGTGTAGGCTGAGCGATCAAACCGAATCATCTTGTCAATGTTGTTGCCTTCAAATGACATCGATAAGCGTTGGGATGACAACATTCCTTATACAACATATCATGGTAAATAATACAACTAAATGCTCCCCATTTCAGCTCCTGTACGGGTATGAACCCAGAGATATCCTGAAGAACACCAACATCATCCAAAGCCAGGACCAAAAGATACTAAAGACGTGGAATTAGAACAGCTTTGAACAGATGCTGCGACTACTGTCAACGATCACCGAGCTGCTGCCAAGAAACGCTACGATGCCAAACATGCAAAGCCAACTGTTAACAGCCTGAGACCTTATGTTGTTCAAAAATGAGCCATTCAGCACGGACACATCACGCAAAATGGTCCTTTCATAACCAACAAGGTTCTGCCGAACGACAGATATCTTGCTGAAGATTTTCCTCACGTACAACGGAAGCAGAGACACTACAAGTCGGAGTATTCGTCCGACAAGATGAAACGCTGGTGTGAGCTGCCACCAGAGGCGCCGCAGACGCAGTGATTTTCTCAGGAGAGGCCGACTTTAAACAACGCCTAATAAAGAATATAATCATCTGCCCTAGAATAATGTTGGTAAGTCCCTTATGGTAGTGTTTCCAGACTTTGTAATTATAGAATAGTCGAAAAAGAGATCTACTAGAGAGAAGAACGTGAACAGAAAAAAAAACGTACACTACTAATAAACTCTTTTCACAAATATCAAATTGAATGGCCAATATGAATGCGCACTTTTCGACTTTAATTTATATAATTCGATTTCAAATATTGACAAAAAATAATCTATTTTACATCGGTGACAATTTCATTACAATTTCTGCAAATTGAATGACATCACCGATTTCATTTGAAATATACTAAAAGACTATAACATTGAAGAACTATTTAAAATTCAAAGTAATAACACACTTCAAGTTGAAATAATTACAATCAAAGAGCCAGTTTACTTTAATAAGGTAAGGTCAACCAGACAATTGTTTGGTTTTCATCAAAAGTAAATGGTGATTTGGTGAACTAACGTGGTGAAAACGTTTCGATTCACATTCACTTTTTGTTCATAGAATAATTCTTTATAATAAAAGACGTAGCCTAAGTCCTCAGTCAAGCATTACTACTTATAAAGATATAGAAAGAGAACGACTAGTAAAAATAAAGGCTACTTACTTTTAAAAATTAACTATTTTTAATTTCGTTAGGTTGAAGCTTTGAGTATAATATAAAAAGTGTAGAGGAAAACAATAAACGGATTTTAATTAGTTTGAGAAAAGTTTTACTCAGATGAGAGATGCTGACTAAGAAACCAAAAATGAATTAACTTTTAAACTGGAAGTAACAAATATAACCTGTAAAATTCCATCGATTTATCGCATTTTGACTGAACGTTTGGGCTTACAAAAGGTGTGTGCACGGTTTGTTCCGCACAAATTGACTGACGTCCAAAAATTGCTCAGAATTCAACATTCGAAGAACATCATTAAAGAGGCAAAAAAAGACCCGAACTTCCTTTACAAGAATGTGACAGGTGACGAAACGTGGTGTTTACATATTGAAATCCCGAAACGAAATGCCAGCGTGCTGAATACAAGGCGCCGGACGAGGCGAAAACCAAAAAATCAAGCCTGGAGAAGTCAAAAGTGAAGACAATGCTGATTTGTTTTTATGATTCCAAGGGTATTATCCACAAAGAATTTGTTCCACCCTTCCAAAACGTTAATGCGGTGTTCTACCTTGGAGTCGGAAGAGGCGAAACCCAAAAAATCGCGCCTGGAGAAGTCAAAAGTGAAGACAATGCTGATTTGTTTTTATGATTCCAAGGGTATTGTCCACAAAGAATTTGTTCCACCCGTCAAAAACGTTAATGCGGTATTCTACCTTAGAGTTTTGAAGCGTTTGGTGCACCGTATTCGACGTGTTCGGCCCGAATATCGGGAAGATGGACGTTGGCTTTTGTTGCACGATAATGCGTCGTCTCATCGATCGACGATTGTGTCCGAATATTTGACCAAAAATCACATTTTAACCATCAACCACTCCCCGTATTCAACTCATATGGCACCGTGCGACTTTTACCTTTTTTTTTCCCAAAAAACTTATTGTTCTGTCTCTTTTAAAAAAAAGTCCTGTTTACTTTGGAACTTGTATATATTCTTGATCAGCGTCACACCATTTGTATGATTGTCCGTCTGTTGCTACGCAAACTAGTTTCTCTCTTTTAAAGCTGTTCTAGCTCCTAGTTTCCAAGATCTCAGTGTTCATAAGGACAGAAGGACAGACAGAGCGACATGGCTAGATCGCCCGTTCTAGTAATTCTGATCAAGGATGTGTATACTTTATGGAGTCGGAAACGCTTTCTTCTACCTGACCTACTTTCCGACGAATTTAGTACACCCTTTTACTCTACAAGTAACGGGTATAATTGCATTTTTGGTGTTTTTTATACCCTTGCAAAGGGTGTATTGGGAGCTAAAAGATATAGATGTCCGATCCGGCTTGTTCCGACTTATATACTACCTGCAATGCAAAGAAGACTTTTGGCTAAGTTTCAGCCCGCTAGCTTCAAAACTGAGAGACAAGTTTGCGTAGAAACGGACGGATAGACGGAAAGACGGACGGACAGACAGACGGACATGGCTAGATCGACTCGTCTAGTGACGCAGATCAAGAATGTATATACTTTATGGGGTTGGAAACGTCTCCTTCACTGCGTTGCAAACTTCTGACTGAAATTATTATAGCCTCTGCAAGGGTATAAAAATTATACCTTTGATGTTTTTCAACATATAATTTTCTAAGCTTGGAAATAACATTTTTTATTTAGTTCTGAATTTAGAATTAATTTTATCAAAATCGGACGTCTATATCATATAGCTGCCCTAGTAACGATGGGAAAATTAGTGGTAAAATAATATGAAAAAATTATACTTTCGGTGTTTTTATACCCTTGTAGAGGGTATAATGATTTCAGTCAGAAGTTTGCAACGCAGTGAAGGAGACTTTTCCGACCCCATAAAGTATATACATTCTTGCCCTGCGTCACTAGACGAGTCGATCTAGCCATGTCCGTCTGTCTGTCCGTCCGTCTTTCCGTCTATCCGTCCGCTTCTATGCAAACTTGTCTCTCAGTTTTGAAGCTAGCGGGCTGAAACTTTGCCAAAAGTCTTCTTTGCATTGCAGGTAGTATATAAGCCGGAATCAGCCGGATTGGACAACTATATCTAATAGCTCCCATAGGAACGATCGGTGCAAAAATTTTAATAACTTATATCTTCGCTGTTTTTTAACATATAACCTTCTAAGCTTGGATTAGTTTTGAATTTCGAATTAAATTTTATCAAAATCGGACGACTATATCATATAGCTCACATAGGAACAATAGGAAAATTAGTGATAAAATAATATTGAAAAAATATATCTTAGGTGTTTTTAACATATAACCTCCTCCGATTGGAAATAACATTTTTTGTTTGGTTTTGAATTTCGAATTTAATTTTATCAAATTTTAAAAACTTATATCTTCGCTCTTCATAGAACCTTCTAAGCTTGGATTAGTTTTAAATTTCGAATTAAATTTTATCAAAATCGGACGACTATAGCATATACCTGCCATAGGAACAATGGGATAATTGGTGGGAAATAATGTAAAACAAATTATAGCTTTGGGGCTTTTTGACATATTATCTTATAATATTTGGAATATAAATTTTTATATTTTTATACCCTTGCAGAGGGTATTATGATTTCAGTGAGAAGTTTGCAACGCAGTGAAGGAGACGTTTCCAACCCCATAAAGTATATATATTCTTGATCTGCGTCACTAGACGAGTCGATCTAGACATGTCCGCCTGTGCGTCCGCCTGTCCGTCAGTCTGTCCGTCCGTTTGTCCGTCCGTCTATTCGTCCGTTTCTACGGAAACTAGTCTCCCAGTTTTAAAGCTATCGTGCCGAAACTTTCCCAGAAGTCTTCTTTCCATTGCAGGCAGTATATAAGTCGGAACCAGCCGGAACGGACAACTATATCTTATAGCACCGATAGGAACAATTGGGGAAAAATTTTTAAAAAAAATATATCTTTCGTGTTTTTTAACATCTACCTTTCTAAGCTTGGATAAAACATTTTTAAATAAGTTCTAAATTTCGAATTAAATTTTATCAAAATCGGACGACTATATCATATAGGAACAATCGGAAAATTAGTGGTAAAATAATATTGAAAAAATATATCTTTGGTGTCTTTTAACTTTTAACCTCCTACGCTTGAAAATAACATTTTTTTTTGGTTTTGAATTGCGAATTTAATTTTATCAAAATTGGACGACTATAGCATATAGCTGCCATAGGAACAATGGGATAATTGGGGGGAAATAATGTGATACAAATTATAGCTTTGGGGCTTTTTGACATATTATCTTATAATATTGGGAATATAAATTTTTACATTTTTAAGAATTTCGAATTCAATTTAGTAAAATTATTAATTATTTTTTATAAATGCAAGGGTATATAATCTTCGGCTTGCCGAAGTTAACTTTCTTGTTTCTTGTTAAGAATTTCCAATTCAATTTACTAAAATTATTATTTATTTTTTACTACTGCAAGGGTATACAAACTTCGGCTTGCCGAAGTTAACTTCCTTTCCTGCTTAACATATAACC
Organism: Drosophila biarmipes; assembly: GCF_025231255.1. Classification (NCBI taxonomy): domain Eukaryota; kingdom Metazoa; phylum Arthropoda; class Insecta; order Diptera; family Drosophilidae; genus Drosophila; species Drosophila biarmipes. Next base: position 3,919,805 of record NW_026114526.1, on the reverse strand, counting down.
TTCTAAGCTTGGAAATATAATTTTTTAATTAGTTTAGTTAAATTTGATCAAAATCGGAAGACTATATCATATATCTGTCATAGGAACGATCAGCAAATTGGTGGGGAAAATAATATTTAACAAATTATAGCTTTGGTTGTTTTTGACATATAACCTTAAGAAGGTTTGAAAATAACATTTTTTAATTAGCTCTGAATTTCAAATTAAATTTTATCAAATTCGGACGACTAAATCATATAGCTGTCAAAGGAAAAAATTATTTACTAAAGTTGATTATTTCTTATAACTGCAAGGGTATACAAACTTCGGCTAGCCGAAGTTAACTTCCTTTCTTGTTGTTTATCTATCAGGCTCACCGGGCTTATTAGCGCTACTCTTAATGGTTTCAATATTTTATTTCCCATTATTTTTAAATTATCTATTAAAGTATTTTTAAAGATATTTGCCCAAGGTGCCACTTTGAGTTGGCTGATTTTATGTAAGCCGGCTTGCAGTTCAAACCTTTGGAAAAATTGACCTAAGTCTAGGATTCCATTGGTATCTAAATCGCTAACATCGTATTTTGCTGTTATTTTTCTGCCATGTTCAAATAAACATGTCTTTTACATGAAATGTCACTACTTTACGTACTTCGTCATTGTTTATGACTTCATACGTTGGGCCTAGAAGCTGTATCTAAAAATTGCGTAGGCAATTCTTTTTCTTTATTTTCCGCGCGGAAAATAAATCATATTCTTATAATTCGAGCCTGCTACGTGTCAGTTTAGAACTGGGATTGATCATTGAGAAGAGGTATACTAAAGGTCTGTTTTTATTATGAAATGTTTTCCATACATATATGGTCTAAAATGTAATATTGCCCAGTGTATTGCAGATAGTTCCTGCTCAGTAGTACACTTTATAATTTCTCTTTTAGTGAATGATCTAGATGCATAAGCAATGGGAAGTTGGAGTCCATCATGGTTTTGAGTTAAAACCGCTTCTCATGCTTGTTTGCTTACATACGTAATTATACAGAATTCTTTATTAAAATCGAGGTATTGTAACAGTGTTGGTTCCATTCGTTTGTTTTTTAAATATTGGAATGCGTCTTGGCATTCAACTGTCCATTTAAAGGAAACATTATCTTTGCATAATCTTGTTATGTGCCGGGAATATTCGGCGAAGTTTTTTATGAATCGTCTATAATAATTGCAAAAAGCTACAAAACGTCTAGTGCTGTCCGCATTGTGCGGCACTGGGTAATTCTTGGTGACGTCATATTTCTTATCATCTGGAAATATTTCTTTATCTGTGAATTTATTACTTAGAAAAGTAAAACATTTTTCTGGATGTAACTTAATGTTGTATTCCCTGCATTTCGCAACAACATCTGTTAAGTTTTGAAGCGTATGTTTTTCGGAACAACCTATAACTATTAAGTCATCCATATAAAGGAATGCTTGTGAAGCTTCTAGTCCAGAGAATGCAGTAGTCATCATCCTTTGAAATGAATAGGCGCTATTTTTAAACCGAAAGGTAATCGCGTGAAACGTTGAAAATGACGTTACATTTTTCGTAAACTTTTTTCGAGTTCAATTTGGTGGAATCCTACGGTCAAGACACGAAAAATATTTTGCTCGCCATAGTTGATCAAATCATGGTCATCAAATCTAGGAAAGAGTGGAAATTTATCGGACAATAATTTGTTGTATATTTGACGACTCTGATTATCTGACTTGCCTCTGTATCTCGTTCACCTGAATGTGTGGGCTTCTATAATTTTTGACTGTATTTGTTTCATAAGCTTGAGAGCTGTGACTTAAATTTTGAAGGAAATTTTTTTGTTAGTTGAGATATTATCTTCATTATTAGTTTTGACTACTTCGTAGTTCGAAAGTGATTCATATGGCAAGCTACTTGTTCTGACTACTGATCTTTATTTTTGCCATCGCATGGAATAGCAAAATGTAAATCCACGATATGAAAGTCGCGTTGGATTATTTATTTAGTTGTCTGTATCTCAATAGAGGTTTAACCTTTTGATTTTGTAATCTACTGACTTCTTCCTTTTATATCTATTATAAAGTGAACGTTTATGTCATGATAGACATCAGAATTTTCTTTGATTATTGAAATGTCTGCACCCGTGTCTACTAAAAACACCAGTTTTTTTCGTGTGGATACGTTAGTAAAAATAACAAATATATTCTGACTGAGATTAATTGCATGAACCATTACATTTTCTACTGTTGGGTACTTAAAGGGTCTTGAGAGTTTCCTGATGTATTTTGGGCTACTCTCACATGGATATTGGTGTTATTGTTATTTTGGCCTCGATTTGAGTTACCACGTCCTCGATTGTTTCCTCTGTATAGACCTCTTCCATTATTATTATAATTGGAACTGTTGTAGTTGTTATAATTATTATTACGACCATAAAAGTTACCTCTGAAATTTCCACGTCCGCGGTTTGCAACACGCTGAGGATAATTTTTATAATAAAGGACAGTATTTGGTTGTCCAGTTGCTTCCGTGCAACTATGTACGAACTTGGATATGGCATCATTCACCAGCCTGCATGATAAGTTTTACCTTATCAATTGCGCAATTCTTTGTCATTGCCTTAACTGCAGACTGTGTAGAATAACTTCTGGCTAACTCAAGGGTTAGGCCGTCCGTTATGTACGCACTTTCTAGAGCTTTCGTCATCTGCTCAATCCTGACGTGTATTAGTTACCAGTTTTACTTCGTTTCTGTAAATACATCAGTTTGGCTGATAGTACTTCTATAGTATCGCCTTTCACATTGCTTTTTAGTCCGAAAAAAAATTCTGATATAGTTTTTTCATGTCCGACTAGGTTTCTGGCGCCACCTTTTAGCTTTGTTTGTTTTTTTTTATCGAAATAGCTAATTGTTCGTCTTCGCCTTTTATTGATTCTATAATTTCCAATGCATCGCGAAAACTTGCTAAGTTCACTGCTTTATTATCAAATACTGGTATAGGCTTTGATGAAGTGTTGATAAAAACTGTGTCTGACTGTGTCATTGTGATACATTTTTCTTTAATTGCGCTCGAGCAAATGTCTGAATCTGTAGAATTGTCCAAATCAGATACTAATATAGCTGGGATAGTGAGATAATTCATTTTTTTCCCTTCCAAATTCGTAATTCTTAATATTAATAACTTCTTTTGATTCTGGTTCTTCACCAGTTTTAATTATTAGTGAAAGAATATTAGGTATTAATATATCGAGCTTGAACTTTTCTCTAATAGTTGTCAAATCAAAAACTTTGATACTTGAGACCAATGATCTTAATTAAACTTCATTAACGCATTTAACTAATATTTCTACGTGTTTTCTAACAGTGGTTTTCTGTATTGGTCTATTCTGGGTTAATGACTTTGCGATTTGTCAAATTCTGCTTTAATGTTTGCTAATTCTTTCGATAATTCATTCCATTCCATTTTGTTATGGATATGAATTATTTCTTAGACACCATCATAACAATAGCTCTACATGAGATTGGATACTCGTCTATTCTTGATATAACTTGCGCACCCGGGATGGTCTTTTGTGCTATTCCTTTTTGGGTTGGAGTGCAATGAAACAATGGTGAAGCATAACAGTTAAATAATCTATATAAAGGATTTAAAATTCGTATACACTAACAGGCGTTTTAGATATTAATTGCTGAACTCTTCTATTGAAGTCTGGGTCCCTTTTGTATATAATGCTTATGGATCTTTGGGTATCCATACTTGAATAAACATATATATATATTGTTTTAGATTTACTTTATTTTATTTCATTTCCTTATGGTTGCTTATTAAATACACTACCTTTTTTTTAATTTTGTTCAAGTAATTCGCTTGCCTCATATACTTTTTTTTAAACACCTATTATGAAGCCTGTACAATATATGAAAGCAATAAGCGCACATTATGACAACAATTACAAACAAACGAATATTACTAGCATTTGATTTACAAATTCCAAATCAATATTATTGTGTTCAACTTTATTTATTACGTCAGCAGTGGAATCCACTGACTTAACGTCTACTTAGCCATTATTGTTTTGTTAATTATTATTTTATAAATTTCACGTATTTCTTCACTGCATTTACTTATTGAATTACTCCTCATCTATTCTATAAAGGCCTTTGTTATATATCCGTCTTTTGTTTTCTTTTACATATATCCTACCAATGGTTTCGCATAGCTTTACGGGCTACACTTCTAAAGAAGCGGAAATGGGCACGATTTTACAAAAATGTTGTTTTGTATTTAGTTTTGATATATATTGATGATCCTCTGCTGATCTGCTGCTGATGTCCGGGGACTCTTGGCTTAGGCGGGGTCGGTGCCGGTCTTCGCACTGGGCTTCGGCTTCATGCATGCTTAATTGCATGCCGCAGAGTAGAGAGGTCCGGGGCAGTCGGTCGAGCAGACTTCTGGTCGTTTCGGCAGTGGCTTGGGAGTATTTGTTTTTATTATGAGTTTTTGATTTTTTACTTTTATTTTATTTGCTGAGTGAGTTGTGACTTGTGGTACTCTATTTTTGAGGGTTTCTTTTAAAAATTCAAGCTCATTATGCAGTTTTTGAGCCGTCATCCATGCGGGCGGTGTTGGCTGTGCAAATAGCAGCAACTTGATGTGCGCAATTTTTTATTAATTTTATTTTTCTGACCTCAAGGTACCATGACTCCTCCACTCCACTTATTTTCTCTTGTCGCCTTGTATTGTTGCCAAACTCTTCAATTGTAGAATGTATGTGAGTCGAGTTTCCTTTTTGGTGCTCCTCGTCACACTTGTCACGGTCGCCATGTAAGCTTTGGTTCAATCGCATTTTAAATTAACTAGCCCATTGGTTGCGGTTTGTCATTCGTCTTTATTCGAATGAATTTGGCTTGCTAGCTTTCGGCGCAGCGCACAGTGGATCCGCTTGTATGGAAGAGCGGCCAAAAATACTAATAATGGTCATAACGTGCTGAAATTTATTACAATAATTTAGCAAATTTGTCTAAACATATAACAACAAAAATCGGACATATCGATCGGCTATATCCTATAGCTCCCATAGGAACAATCGATATCCAAATTTAAAAACATATTTGTTTAATCTAATTTATTACGACTTTGGTATGGAAGATATTTTTCGTAGTTATGCATATTCTTAAAAAACTAAAATAAAAATCAACAAACAAAATATTAATGAAACAAAAATTATAAAGCATCATCAAGTAATTCGTAGACAGATGTAAGCAAACTCGACCTATCTTTTTTAGGAAGTTGTCTCTGTCCTGTTAAATCTAAAGGCAATAATAAATAGTTCATGACATCTGTGTTTGTTAGAGTACGAGATACTTTCTGACTGTGTTGAAGTCTACATTTTTTTAGTTCCTTGTTATTGGACTCTGCTGCTTCCTATGAAAGCTCTCCTATCTCCATACTCTATTACAGCTGAACCATGAATTAAGACTTTATGGACGGTAGCCGGTAAATAGTACCATGGCTATGCAGCTATTAGATATTTGGCTGTATCCAGCGCGTAATTTTAAAATTTCCTCATTAATTTTGAATACCGATGCCATGGCTTGCAATAATGTTGCACATCTGTGAGTCAAAGATGCATCGATTCCTGTCATTTCGGAGCTCAAATCTGCATTACAAAAGAATTTCCTTGCGATATTTCCGTCGTTTGAAGATCCTCAACCTCCATATCTAGGTTTGTCCACAAAAATTCCCTGTGAGGAGTTGAATAACTCCACACAAATCCACTCCACACAAAGAACGAGAGAGTTTGGAGATCGAGGACGGAGAACGTGAGAGTTTGGAGAAAGTGAGAGTTTGGAGAACGTGAGAGTTTGGAGAGGAAGATAGTTTGGAGACAAGGAAATATGGAGAGCGAGAGAGTTTGGAGAGCAAGAGGGTTCGGAAACCAAGAGAGTTTGGAGACCAACAATGGAGAAGGAGACAGCGCAGACTTGGCGGGCGGAGCGAGAGTGCCGTGTGGACGCGGCCGTGAACTTTGGAGCGTGAAACACAAACATGCCGCATGCGTCTCCGGGATCAGCTGGACGGCAGCATCAGGCTGGACGGCGGTTGGAAGCAGTGCGTCAAGGACAAGAGGGTCAAACAGGAACCATGGACTTTGGACCCGATGTGGAGAGTTTTGGCGGGCCGTGTGCAAAAGGGCAATAACGGTTCCCAGAGGCCCTATATAAACCCGCAGGGCGCAGGCAGCGGGATCATTCAGTCGAGATCATTCATTGGAGATCAGTCAGTCAAGAGTGAGCAATCAGTCGAGAGCATCAGTCGAGTACGATCATCAAGGGTTAAGACAAGCAGTCGAACGAAAACCAACCAAGCAAGCTACGAGAGAGCCACACCAGGGCGAGTCGTCGGAAGCAGCGCCGTGGGAGCCTACGGAGAGCAAGATTGTCATGTCGAGACGTTCGGGATTGTGATTACTAGGAATCTCCGAACTGAGACACAGGTGGCTGTGGTCTAAGGAGGCACCACACGGCTAAGTTCTGTTCTGTCCTGCCGACGAAATCCTGGCGTTATGCCTAGAGGGTCTACTAGACTTAGATTTGAAATCGTGAAATAAGCCAGAAGGGGGAGAAGTCCCGAAGCGGCGAGAAAGAACCCCGAGAGTAGCGAGCCAGAAGGGAGAGAAGTCCCGGAGCGGCGTAACAGAAACCCTAGAGTAGCGAGCAAGAAGGGAGAGAAGTCCCGGAGCGGCGCAACGGAACCCTTAGAGTAGCGAGCCAGAAGGGAAAGAAGTCCCGGAGCGGCGCAACAGAACCCCTAGAGTTGCGAGTCAAAAGGGAGAGAAGTCCCGGAGCGGCGCAACAGAACCCCGAGAGTCACGAGCCAGAAGGGAGAGAAGTCCCGAATCCGCGTATGCCATCGAACCCAGCACAGAAGTCAAGACCTACAGCTCCTGTCAGGAGCAGTTCGCAGGACATCGCCGCCAGCAAGCAGGACACCACACCGCAACGGCGACGCAAGGAGGATCAAGCCCGCAGGAACGGCACGGACAGTACGCGGAAGGGTGAGGCTAGGGTGGAACGTTCGTTTACACGAGGCACAGAAGCGAAGTGAAGAGCGAGGCAGCTTCTTGGCGTTCCGCCTTGACTGTACGCACGATCTGAGCGGAAGCCCGTGGGACCATCCGGGACAGAGCAAGGGACAGGCGGTCAGGTATCGAGAGGAGTGATCCTGGAGAGCTCGTCAGTCTGTTCACCCTAGTCTGAGAACGGTGACGCTTCCCTAAGCCCGCACAGCTGACCCCATAGCAAGTCTGAATCGCGGCCGAGCAGTCACCGAGCCAATCACGTCAGGAGCAAGCAGCGGTCAGGGATCTTCGATCACGTTTATATAAATTTGGTGGGACGAACACACACAATATACTGAACTAGCCGCACAAATACCGTAGCGAGCAGAAACCAAAGAAAACAGTTTGTTACATCTGCTTCTGGGATTTGTGTGTAGTTATTCAACTCCTCACATTCCCCCCTTACTTCGGGAAAGATTAAAAAAACTCTCGGGTTCGTAGTGGCGCCCAAAACGTGATTGTCCCAGCGGTGAAAGCAAAATAAACAGATTGGAAAGAAGTGGAGTTCCTGGAACAAGTTGAATGGTCCGCCAACACCTACGGTTTAGACCTAGACATGATCCCCCGAGCAATGCCGGAATTGCTGAAAGGAAGGGCGTTGAAGTGGTTTATCGCCAACAATAAACAATGGAAAACCTGGTCCGAGTTCATTGAGAGCTTCCATCTTTACTTTCTGCCGAGAGATTTCTTTACAAGGCTGTCGGATCAGGTCAGGCAACGAAAGCAGGGTTTCAGTGAGTCATTTAAAGACTACATGATCGACATGCAGACGAAGTCGAGGCCACTAAACTATTCTGCGAGAGACATCTTAAAGATCATAAAGGAAAACTGCACCCCAAGCCTAAGGATCTTCTTAAGGGAGTACAAAGTGTCGGACCTGGACACGTTGATGCTATTAGCCGATGAATACGAAGAATTGGAAAAGGAGCGGGAAGCGTTCGCCCAAGAAAACAAGTTCTCAAAGGCAAAGTCGGCACCACCAACGCAGGTCACGTGCAGAAGCGGGGAACAACACAGATTGCAGATCCCCATGAGGCCTTCCGAAGGTGCGGCGGCCACGGACACTGGGCACGAGGATGTCGACTCCAACGCCTGCTGTTCTGCTGGGTGTGCGGGAGAGTAGGTGTCAGAAGCGTCGAGTGCTGCCAGCAGGCGGGAAATGCCCAGCGACCTCAGCCGCAGAGAGGCGAGCGGGGGTCACAAGATGCTACCTCTCCAAACTAAAGGGCAAGCAGCGGTGACGATTGGGGCCAAGATCGACACCGGGGCAACAGCGAGCTTTATAAGCAAGGAACTGGCGAACAACCTGGCTGCCCTCGGGAGGATTACGAGGACACGGCGGCAAGTTAGGTTGGCAGACGGAAGGTGCGGCGGAATCGATGAACAGGTGGAGGTGGAGATCGCATTCGGGAATAAGCGACTAACCATGAACCTGTTGATACTACCAGGGGTAGTGGATTCATTGGTGTTAGGATGGGACTTTCTAACTCAAGTCGGAACCGAGATAAGGTGCGCTGGACAAGAGGTGAGAATACCGGTTTGAGGAGAGGCTATCGGTAGCAGTCGTACAGCAGTATGACGACACAGCGAAGTTCCTGGAGGCAGAGCTAGCCAGATTTAAAACCATGACAGGAACGTCGAACATGGCAGAGCATCAAATAACGATGAAGGAAGACAAGCCAATAAAACAGCGATACTACCCGAAGAATCCGAAAGTTCAAGGGGAGATCAATGCGAAGGTGGACGAGCTACTCCAAATGGGATGCATAGAGCACTCAACCAGCCCATACAGTTCTCCCATCGTGATGGTTAGGAAGAAGACGGGCAAGTGGAGACTGTGCGTCGACTTCAGGCAGATCAACGCCAAATCGATAAAGGATGCCTACCCGATGCCTCGAATTAATTATATCCTCGACCAGCTGAGAGAGGCACGGTACATAAGCAGCTTGGACCTGAAGGATGGCTACTGGCAAATCCCGCTGAAAGAAAGCAGCAGGCAGTACACTGAGTTTACAGTGCCGGGAAAGGGCTTATTCTAGTGGAGAGTAATGCCGTTTGGACTCCATTCGGCATCTACGACCTTCCAGTGTGTGTGGGACCGTGTGAATGGTCCCGAGATGTCGCCGCACGCATTTGCGTACCAAGACGATATTATAGCGATCGGCCGCACGCTAGAAGAGTACAAGGAAAACTTGAAAGAGGTATTCCGGCGGCTGAAAGACGCTAATCTGAGGTTGAACCCGGAAAAATGCCAGTTTTTCAAGAAGGAGCTGCTATATGTGGATCATGGAGTGACTAGCACGGATCCAGAAAAGGAAGCGGCCATCGCCGAACTAGAGCCGCCGTCAACAGTAAGAGAGCTCCGAAAGTACCTGGGAGTAGCTTCATGGTATCGGCGATTTGTACCTGACTTCGCAAAAATAGTCAAACCACTCAACGATCTGCTGCGCAAGGGCAACAAGTGCAACAAGGGCACAGGAACATCAGTCGGCATTCGAAGAGGTAAAGGCAAGGCTGGTGGCAGACCCTGTACTGGCGTGCCCGGATTTTGAAAAACCATTTGTCCTGCAGACGGACGCAAGTGATTACGGTATTTGGGCCATTTTGACCCAGGAAACCGAACGTGGCGAAAAGGTGATCTCTTACTCAAGCCGAACGCTTAACGGGGATGAGAAAAAGTACTCCACGACCGAGAGGGAGTGTTTGGCAACAGTCTGGGCGATCCGGAAACTGAAGCCGTATTTGGAAGGGTACCACTTCAAGGTGGTAACCGACCACATGGCGCTCAAGTGGCTCAACAGCATCGAGAGCCCTTCAGGAAGAATCGCCAGATGGGCCCTGGAGTTGCAGCAGTATGACTTCGAAATAGCGTACAGGAAGGGACAACTCAATGTGGTGGCAGACGCATTATCAAGGCAGCCACTACCAGTAACACTGCGAGGGATCAAGGAGACATCAGCGACGGAAGCCTCCGCAGCATGCAGCTGGATTCAGGACATGCGCGAAAAGATTAGGACGCAGCCACAAAAGTACCCGGACTACGTAATGGAGGGAGACACCCTGTACAGGAACATTCCACACAGAGCAGGCAGTGGGGATGTCGCGACGTGGAAGATGTGCGTCCCGAAAGCTCTGCGAGAAGCGGTGCTGAAAGAGAACCACGACTCACCGGCAGCTGGCCATGGAGGAAGCAGAAGGACAATAGTACGTCTGGCAGCCCGGTACTACTGGCCAGGCATGCACCGAGACGCTCGAGCCCACGTAAGAGGATGCGAGACATGTATCAGATTCAAGCCAAATCAGATGCAGGCAGCTGGGAAAATGCTAACGCAGGTGCCAGAGGAACCGTGGGCTACAGTGTGCGCAGACTTCGTCGGACCCCTGCCGCGTTCAAAACACGGCAACCAAATGCTGCTGGTGCTGATAGACAGGTTCTCCAAGTGGACTGAATTGGTGCCGCTACGGAGCGCGACAGCCGAGTCCCTAAAGAAAGCGTTCCGGGAGCGCATCATCGCAAGGTTTGGGGTCCCTAAGGTAGTCATAACGGACAACGGAGTACAGTTTAACAGCAAAATCTTCAAGAGTTTCCTGGCCGAGATGGGAGCCAAGCAACAGTTCACGGCTCCATATACCCCGCAATAGAACCCGACAGAAAGAGCAAACAGGACCGTGAAGACGATGATAGCGCAGTTCACAGGGCAGGATCAGAGAAACTGGGACTAGAAATGGCCTGAGATCATGCTGGCAGTAAATACGAGTGTTTCGGAATCCACAGGATACACGCCAGCGGGGAAATCTTCGAGATTGTAAGGCGGAATCTAGAGAGAGCCTCCCAGGATCAGGCTAGGCATTACAGCCTGAGGAGGAGACAATGGACACCAGCGGTGGGAGACGTCGTGTGGGCCAAGGAACATCATTTGTCGAAGGCGGCCGAGGGGTTCGCAGCAAAGTTGGCCCCAAGATACGACGGACCTTACCAGGTCACGGATTTTGCGTCACCAGTAATCTGCAAAATACGGCACGTGAACACAAAAAAAGAGAGGACCATCCACGTGAGCGAGCTGAAACAACAACAAACACAGAACACCAGCGAGCAGCTACAAGCAGATACGGTAGACAAAAGGCAACAGTAAAGTTTCAAAGAGTCTCGAAGGACACGAGGAAAGGGGTCCAAGGATAGCTCCAAGGATACCCGAAGGACACGAGGGAAGGGGTCCAAGGATAGCTCCAAGGATACCCGGAGGACACAAGGAAAGGGGTCCAAGGATAGCTTCACGGATACCCGGAGGACACAAGGAAAGGGGTCCAAGGATAGCTCGAAGGATACCCGAAGGACACGAGGAAAGGAGTCCAAGGATAGCTCCAAGGATACCCAAAGGACGCGAGGAAAGGGGTCCAAGGATAGCTCCAAGGATGCCCAAAGGATACAAAGAAAAGAGCCCGAGGATAATTCCAAGGATGCTCAGGAATGAGGAGAGACTCCGAGGATCACTCCTAGGATTCTTAAAGGATACACAGATAAAACTCGAAGGATTCTCTACAAGGCACTACGATACAATCATATAAGTACAAGGAACACGTCAAAGATAACGAAGGCGGAAAGGAACGAACCAAGGTCTACAAGGATCTGATTAGGACTGGCAGCAGCAGTCTGCCGAAGGAAGGGGGAAGTCGGCACAGCTGAGAGAGCTATACCGAAAGAGGCCAAGCATCACGGAGAAGGGCATCATGCCCAGACGAGGAGACGGGATCGCGGGCCGGATCGGGGTCCAAACCAGGAAGCACAGCCGCTGGAGTCTGAAAGGGCACTCGTGGTCGACAAAGGCAACCTGCCAAAAGAAAGGAAGCTGATGAGCACATACAAGGAGTCGGGTGTGTGATCAGAATACTTACGTAGTGGCAAGGACAAGTGGAAACGCCGGGCAGAGGGGTAGAAAAAAAATAATCTTCTGCCGACCGGTGCACGGGCATAAACAATTTGCAAAATCACCATTCAACAGGGAAGGGGGCGCCGCGATAGGCGGTCGATTGGCACTGGACGATAGTGCGTTCGATGGGCACAAGAAAATGGAAATATCGGTGATGATGAACATCGCGGCTCGCAAGTGGCAACGCCGCACCTGTGATATCGATATCGTGAGCAGGCCCTCTGGGTATCGATAGCTGATTAATATCGGTGCCCAGTGGGAACAGATGGAGGATCGGCGCGGGAGATTTGAAATTACTATACGGAGGACGCCCGGCGCTGTGGAAAGGAAACAAGATGGAAAGCGTCGAGGGAACGTCGAGGGAGCAACGAGGGAACACCGAGGGAACCGGAACGAGATGCGCCCTGACTCAATGGCTAGGATATACAAGTGAACGCCGGAGAGTGGGAGCGCTGAGTTTTCTTAATCCTTCCCGAAGTAAGGGGGGAATGTGAGGAGTTGAATAACTCCCCACAAATCCCAGCAGCAGATGGCCGGCCGCTCACCAGGTACGCGGCGAATTCGCGTAGTGGCGGCGCGGCGAAGAGCGAGGACGGAGAACGAGAGAGTTGGAGGTCGAGGACGTAGAACGAGAGAGTTTGGAGATCGAGGTCGGAGAACGAGAGAGTTGGAGATCGGGGACGGAGAACGAGGGAGTTTGGAGATCGAGGACGGAGAACGTGAGAGTTTGGAGAGGAAGAGAGATTGGAGAGGAAGAGAGTTTGGAGACAAGAGTTTGGAGAGCGAGAGAGTTTGGAGAGGAAGAGAGTTGGGAGACAAGAGTTTGGAGACAAGAGTTTAGAGGTCGAGAGAGTTTGGAGAGCAAGAGAGTTCGGAGACCAAGAGAGTTTGGAGACAAACAATGGAGAAGGAGAGAGCGGAGACTTGGCGGGTGGAGCGAGAGTGCCGTGTGCAAAAAGGAGTAGCGGGACGCCACCGGACTTTGGACTTTGGAAAGAAGGTGCCACATCTCAGCAGCGGTGCGGCACACAAACATGTCGCATGCGTCTCCGGGATTAGCTGGACGGCAGCATCAGGCTGGTTGGCGGCGGGAAGCAGTGCGTCAAGGACAAGAGGGTCAAACAGGAACCATGGACTTTGGACCCGATGTGGAGAGCTTTGGCGGGCCGTGTGCAAAAGGGAAATAACGGTTCCCAGAGGCCCTATATAAGCCCGCAGGGCGCTGGCAGCGGGATCAATTATTCAGTCGAGAGCATTCAGTCGAGAGCATTCAGTCGAGATCAGTCAGTCAAGAGCGAGCAGTCAGTCGAGAGCAAGGAGTCGAACGAAATCCAACCAAGCAAGCTACGAGGGAGCCACACCAGGGCGAGTCGTCGGAAGCAGCGCCGTGGGAGCCTACGAGGAGCAAAATCGTCACGTCGAGACGTTCGGGACTGGGATTACTAGGAATCTCCGAACTGAGACACAGGTGGCTGAGGTCTAAGGAGGCACCACACGGCGTTACGCCTGGAGGGTCTACTAGACTTAGATTTGAAATCGAGAGTAGCAAGCCAGGAGGGAGAGAAGTCCCGGACCGGCGTAACAGAACCCCTAGAGTAGCGAGCCAGAAGGGAGAGAAGTCCCGGAGCGATGCAACGGAACCTCTAGAGTAGCGAGCCAGAAGGGAGAGAAGTCCCGGAACGGCGCAACAGAACCCCTAGAGTAGCGAGCCAGAAGGGAGAGAAGTCCCGGAGCGGCGCGAAAGAACCCCTAGAGTAGCGAGCCAGAAGGGAGAGAAGTCCCGGAACGGCGCGACAGAACCCCTAGAGTCACGAGCCAGAAGGGAGAGAAGTCCCGGAGCGGCGTAACAGAACCCCTAGAGTAGCGAGCCAGAAGGGAGAGAAGTCCCGGAGCGGCGCAACGGCACCCCTAGAGTAGCGAGCCAGAAGGGAGAGAAGTCCCGGAACGGCGCAACAGAACCCCTAGAGTAGCGAGCCAGAAGGGAGAGAAGTCCCGGAGCGGCGCAGCAGAACCCTGAGAGTCACGAGCCAGAAGGGAGAGAAGTCCCGGATCGGCGTATCCCCTCGAACCCAGCACAGAAGTCAAGACCTACAGCCACCTGTCAGGAGCAGTTCGCAGGACATCGCCACCAGCAAGCAGGACACCACACCGCAACGGCCACGCAAGGAGGATCGAGCCCGCAGGAACGGCATGGACAGTACCCGGAAGGGTGAGGCTAGGGTGGAACGTTCGTTTACATGAGGTACAGAAGCGAAGTGAAAAGCGAGGCAGCTTCCTGGCGTTCCGCCTTGACTGTCCGCACGATCGGAGCGGAAGCCCGTGGGACCATCCGGGACAGAGCAAGGGACAGGAGGTAGGGTATCGAGAGGAGTGATCCTGGAGAGCTCGTCAGTCTGTTCACCCTAGTCTGAGAACGGTGACGCTTCCCTAAGCCCGCACAGCTGACCCCATAGCAAGTCTGAATCGCGGCCAAGCAGTCACCGAGCCAATCACGTCAGGAGCAAGCAGCGGTCAGGGATCTTCGATCACGTTTATATAAATTTGGTGGGACGAACACACACAATATACTGAACTAGCCGCACAAATACCGTAGCGAGCAGAAACCAAAGAAAACAGTTTGTTACATCTGCTTCTGGGATTTGTGTGGAGTTATTCAACTCCTCACATTCCCCCCTTACTTCGGGAAAGATTAAAAAACTCTCGGGTTCGTAGTGGCGCCCAAAACGTGATTGTCCCAGCGGTGAAAGCAAAATAAACAGAATGGAAAGAAGTGGAGTTCCTGGAACAAGTTGAATGGTCCGCCAACACCTACTGTTTAGACCTAGACATGATCCCCCGAGCAATGCCGGAATTGCTGAAAGGAAGGGCGTTGAAGTGGTTTATCGCCAACAATAAACAATGGAAAACCTGGTCCGAGTTCATTGAGAGCTTCCATCTTTACTTTCTGCCGAGAGATTTCTTTACAAGGCTGTCGGATCAGGTCAGGCAACGAAAGCGGGGTTTCAGTGAGTCATTTAAAGACTACATGATCGACATGCAGACGATGTCGAGGCCACTAAACTATTCTGCGAGAGACATCTTAAAGATCATAAAGGAAAACTGCACCCCAAGCCTAAGGATCTTCTTAAGGGAGTACAAAGTGTCGGACCTGGACACGTTGATGCTATTAGCCGATGAATACGAAGAATTGGAAAAGGAGCGGGAAGCGTTCGCCCAAGAAAACAAGTTCTCAAAGGCAAAGTCGGCACCACCAACGCAGGTCACGTGCAGAAGCGGGGAACAACACAGATTGCAGATCCCCATGAGGCCTTCCGAAGGTGCGGCGGCCACGGACACTGGGCACGAGGATGTCGACTCCAACGCCTGCTGTTCTGCTGGGTGTGCGGGAGAGTAGGTGTCAGAAGCGTCGAGTGCTGCCAGCAGGCGGGAAATGCCCAGCGACCTCAGCCGCAGAGAGGCGAGCGGGGGTCACAAGATGCTACCTCTCCAAACTAAAGGGCAAGCAGCGGTGACGATTGGGGCCACGATCGACACCGGGGCAACAGCGAGCTTTATAAGCAAGGAACTGGCGAACAACCTGGCTGCCCTCGCGAGGATTACGAGGACACGGCGGCAAGTTAGGTTGGCAGACGGAAGGTGCGGCGGAATCGATGAACAGGTGGAGGTGGAGATCGCATTCGGGAATAAGCGACTAACCATGAACCTGTTGATACTACCAGGGGTAGTGGATTCATTGGTGTTAGGATGGGACTTTCTAACTCAAGTCGGAACCGAGATAAGGTGCGCTGGACAAGAGGTGAGAATACCGGTTTGAGGAGAGGCTATCGGTAGCAGTCGTACAGCAGTATGACGACACAGCGAAGTTCCTGGAGGCAGAGCTAGCCAGATTTAAAACCATGACAGGAACGTCGAACATGGCAGAGCATCAAATAACGATGAAGGAAGACAAGCCAATAAAACAGCGATACTACCCGAAGAATCCGAAAGTTCAAGGGGAGATCAATGCGAAGGTGGACGAGCTACTCCAAATGGGATGCATAGAGCACTCAACCAGCCCATACAGTTCTCCCATCGTGATGGTTAGGAAGAAGACGGGCAAGTGGAGACTGTGCGTCGACTTCAGGCAGATCAACGCCAAATCGATAAAGGATGCCTACCCGATGCCTCGAATAAATTATATCCTCGACCAGCTGAGAGAGGCACGGTACATAAGCAGCTTGGACCTGAAGGATGGCTACTGGCAAATCCCGCTGAAAGAAAGCAGCAGGCAGTACACTGAGTTTACAGTGCCGGGAAAGGGCTTATTCTAGTGGAGAGTAATGCCGTTTGGACTCCATTCGGCATCTACGACCTTCCAGTGTGTGTGGGACCGTGTGAATGGTCCCGAGATGTCGCCGCACGCATTTGCGTACCAAGACGATATTATAGCGATCGGCCGCACGCTAGAAGAGCACAAGGAAAACTTGAAAGAGGTATTCCGGCGGCTGAAAGACGCTAATCTGAGGTTGAACCCGGAAAAATGCCAGTTTTTCAAGAAGGAGCTGCTATATGTGGATCATGGAGTGACTAGCACGGATCCAGAAAAGGAAGCGGCCATCGCCGAACTAGAGCCGCCGTCAACAGTAAGAGAGCTCCGAAAGTACCTGGGAGTAGCTTCATGGTATCGGCGAGTTGTACCTGACTTCGCAAAAATAGTCAAACCAAGTGCAACAAGGGCACAGGAACATCAGTCGGCATTCGAAGACGTAAAGGCAAGGCTGGTGGCAGACCCTGTACTGGCGTGCCCGGATTTTGAAAAACCATTTGTCCTGCAGACGGACGCAAGTGATTACGGTATTTGGGCCATTTTGACCCAGGAAACCGAACGTGGCGAAAAGGTGATCTCTTACTCAAGCCGAACGCTTAACGGGGATGAGAAAAAGTACTCCACGACCGAGAGGGAGTGTTTGGCAACAGTCTGGGCGATCCGGAAACTGAAGCCGTATTTGGAAGGGTACCACTTCAAGGTGGTAACCGACCACATGGCGCTCAAGTGGCTCAACAGCATCGAGAGCCCTTCAGGAAGAATCGCCAGATGGGCCCTGGAGTTGCAGCAGTATGACTTCGAAATAGCGTACAGGAAGGGACAACTCAATGTGGTGGCAGACGCATTATCAAGGCAGCCACTACCAGTAACACTGCGAGGGATCAAGGAGACATCAGCGACGGAAGCCTCCGCAGCATGCAGCTAGATTCAGGACATGCGCGAAAAGATTAGGACGCAGCTACAAAAGTACCCGGACTACGTAATGGAGGACACCCTGTACAGGAACATTCCACACAGAGCAGGCAGTGAGGATGTCGCGACGTGGAAGATGTGCGTCCCGAAAGCTCTGCGAGAAGCGGTGCTGAAAGAGAACCACGACTCACCGGCAGCTGGCCATGTAGGAAGCAGAAGGACAATAGCACGGCTGGCAGCCCGGTACTACTGGCCAGGGATGCACCGAGACGCTCGAGCCCACGTAAGAGGATGCGAGACATGTATCAGATTCAAGCCAAATCAGATGCAGGCAGCTGGGAAAATGCTAACGCAGGTGCCAGAGGAACCGTGGGCTACAGTGTGCGCAGACTTCGTCGGACCCCTGCCGCGTTCAAAACACGGCAACCAAATGATGCTGGTGCTGATAGACAGGTTCTCCAAGTGGACTAAATTGGTGCCGCTGCGGAGCGCGACAGCCGAGTCCCTAAAGAAAGCGTTCCGGGAGCGCATCATCGCAAGGTTTGGGGTCCCTAAGGTAGTCATAACGGACAACGGAGTACAGTTTAACAGCAAAATCTTCAAGAGTTTCCTGGCCGAGATGGGAGCCAAGCAACAGTTCACGGCTCCATATACCCCGCAATAGAACCCGACAGAAAGAGCAAACAGGACCGTGAAGACGATGATAGCGCAGTTCACAGGGCAGGATCAGAGAAACTGGGACTAGAAATGACCTGAGATCATGTTGGCAGTAAATACGAGTGTTTCGGAATCCACAGGATACACGCCAGCGGGGAAATCTTCGAGATTGTAAGGCGGAATCTAGAGAGAGCCTCCCAGGATCAGGCTAGGCATTACAGCCTGAGGAGGAGACAATGGACACCAGCGGTGGGAGACGTCGTGTGGGCCAAGGAACATCATTTGTCGAAGGCGGCCGAGGGGTTCGCAGCAAAGTTGGCCCCAAGATACGACGGACCTTACCAGGTCACGGATTTTGCGTCACCAGTAATCTGCAAAATACGGCACGTGAACACAAAAAAAGAGAGGACCATCCACGTGAGCGAGCTGAAACAACAACAAACACAGAACACCAGCGAGCAGCTACAAGCAAAAAACGTAGACAAAAGGCAACAGTAAAGTTTCAAAGAGTCTCGAAGGACACGAGGAAAGGGGTCCAAGGATAGCTCCAAGGATACCCGAAGGACACGAGGGAAGGGGTCCAAGGATAGCTCCAAGGATACCCGGAGGACACAAGGAAAGGGGTCCAAGGATAGCTTCACGGATACCCGGAGGACACAAGGAAAGGGGTCCAAGGATAGCTCCAAGGATACCCGAAGGACACGAGGAAAGGAGTCCAAGGATAGCTCCAAGGATACCCAAAGGACGCGAGGAAAGGGGTCCAAGGATAGCTCCAAGGATGCCCAAAGGATACAAAGAAAAGAGCCCGAGGATAATTCCAAGGATGCTCAGGAATGAGGAGAGACTCCGAGGATCACTCCTAGGATTCTTAAAGGATACACAGATAAAACTTGAAGGATTCTCTACAAGGCACTTCGATACAATCATATAAGTACAAGGAACACGTCAAAGATAACGAAGGCGGAAAGGAACGAACCAAGGTCTACAAGGATCTGATTAGGACTGGCAGCAGCAGTCTGCCGAAGGAAGGGGGAAGTCGGCACAGCTGAGAGAGCTATACCGAAAGAGGCCAAGCATCACGGAGAAGGGCATCATGCCCAGACGAGGAGACGGGATCGCGGGCCGGATCGGGGTCCAAACCAGGAAGCACAGCCGCTGGGGTCTGAAAGGGCACTCGTGGTCGACAAAGGCAACCTGCCAAAAGAAAGGAAGCTGATGAGCACATACAAGGAGTCGGGTGTGTGATCAGAATACTTACGTAGTGGCAAGGACAAGTGGAAACGCCGGGCAGAGGGGTAGGAAAAAAATAATCTTCTGCCGACCGGTGCACGGGCATAAACAATTTTCAAAATCACCATTCAACAGGGAAGGGGGCGCCGCGATAGGCGGTCGATTGGCACTGGACGATAGTGCGTTCGATGGGCACAAGAAAATGGAAATATCGGTGATGATGAACATCGCGGCTCGCAAGTGGCAACGCCGCACCTGTGATATCGATATCGTGAGCAGGCCCTCTGGGTATCGATAGCTGATTAATATCGGTGCCCAGTGGGAACAGATGGAGGATCGGCGCGGGAGATTTGAAATTGCTATACGGAGGACGCCCGGCGCTGTGGAAAGGAAACAAGAATGAAAGCGTCGAGGGAACGTCGAGGGAGCAACGAGGGAACACCGAGGGAACCGGAACGAGATGCGCCCTGACTCAATGGCTAGGATATACAAGTGAACGCCGGAGAGTGGGAGCGCTGAGTTTTCTTAATCCTTCCCGAAGTAAGGGGGGAATGTGAGGAGTTGAATAACTCTCCACAAATCCCAGCAGCAGATGGTCGGCCGCTCACCAGGTACGCGGCGAATTCGCGTAGTGGCGGCGCGGCGAAGAGCGAGGACGGAGAACGA